>NC_056732.1:642309105-642574105 GCF_019279795.1 Protopterus annectens
CTCACCCTCAGAGCTGACATCACTGTCCCCTTCCTCAGCTTCCTGTTGGAGTGTTTGACATTTTTGTTTCTCAGCATTCCAATGAGCCTCCTCTCCATACACCTGAGGTGTGCAACAATGGTATCTTCTACAACCTCATGTACCATGCCTGGCAACTATACTCCTGGCAGGTGACAAAATTGCCATCTCCACTAATACTCCTGGAGCGTACCACTGCACCAGCTGCCAGGGTAATGCTACCTGATGTTGAGGGCCCAGATAGTGCAGGGGCTTCAGAGGCAGTACTGACAGGATGCACCCCAGATGTGCTGGGTGATGATGCAGCAGCCATTGGAGATGTGGCAGGCTAAGCCACACTGGCTGGCCTACCTCCCTGTGTTGGAAATAATTTTGTCAGTTGTCAGAAATTTATGAAATCAGAACATTGTGATCACCCATATATGAATAAAAAGAGATATAAGGTGTGGGGTAATTGAAAAAAAAAGAAGAATGATAAATATAACCATCAACCATCACATGTAGCAAATTACTACAATACAAATATATAATTTTAAGATAACTACAGTTTTTAAAAATACAAAATAGGACTGAAAATTATTCCAAATAATCAGTGTAATATATATATATATATATATATATATATATATATATATATATATATATATATTGCACATATGCTTGGCATTTAAGCCAATTTTGTTCACTTAATATTTAATATTTTTTTATTATTTTAGCATGTATTTGTTACTTGTGTGATTTGAACCCACAAAATCTGACTCCTAAAATTACCTTGAGCTGCAGAATGAAGTATGAATGCTTGATTTTACAGTTAAGCATGCTTAGTTTGTTACTAATGTGTAGAAGAACAAGACTTTTAATAAAATAATAATTTATTTCTGCTGCATACATTCCCCTTGCTTCTCTCAGTCTTTCTAAGTGTTCAGCATGGGCTTTCCTGTTTGCTGAAATCTCCTGGGCAGCTGTAAGATAAAGAGGAAAGAAAATAGAAGAACATTATGCATACCAGTCTTGGCTATCTCCAGCTTTGTATACAATTTAAAGTATCTTTATCTGTATACTTATACAACTGTGGGATGTCAGCAGTCCTAAACTCATTTCCAGCCACTGGTTGAGTTCTTCATGCCTGCATTTTTTCAGGTCATTGCAATGGTACCTGTATTTCTCTCCAGTGTGTGAAATGCCTGTTGCACTGGAGACTTAGCAAGACTATTCCAAGCATCTGATTTATATTGAGACCCTGTGTAGTCTGCCTGCAAAAGCCTATGGCTTTGGCACTTTACAAGGAGTCCAATGAATATTCTGGACTTCTCTAAACCCCATCTGTGAGAGCTAAATTGGGCGCCTTCCTTCCCCAACTCCTGCCATGTCTGCATAGGTCATGCAGCAACAGTTAAAGTGTTTTCTCATTCATGATATTTCATTTTATGGCTAGTGTACAAACCCGCACAACCATGCCAACTGCATTTGCACAAAGTTAAGTAGAAAGCAACAATTCCAAACAGAGAGGAAGGTAGGTTTGTTTTTTAATTGGAAGGGTAATGTGACAGTTGGCATTACTTTATGGCTTGGATGTTGCTATACCTGTTAGATGACTTACCCTTCCAGACATGTATTGGGGTGTATACATTTTATGACTTGACACATTTTTTGTATGGCTTCACACACTGATAAAAGTCATTTGTACAATGTGTGATTCAAACCTATGTAAAATGGAGAAAACATTTTCCTCCTTTTCACAGAAGAAGTGTTTGTCCGATTTGCTCATTAACTATGCAGACACATTAAAGAGTGATGGTTACATGTGTCCGTGTGACCTGACATGGTCCTGGTTTATACATTCATGTGTATATGACTATCACTGAAGTATGAAGTCCATCCCAAGGCAGAAAAGGCACTTTTAATTACAGAAACATAATCATTAGTATATCCTCAGTCACACATATAATTGATATGATATCCACTGCTATAGATAATTATTGTTATGCATCATCTTTACATTGTTCATTATTTTTAAAAACTGAGTGTAGCATCAATAAAATTTGCAGAGCACTAGATTAACTCTGCTTCACCTGCAAATGGCCATGAACTTGCACCAGCTGCGACAGGAAGGCTGGATGACAGGTGCATTTTTGTCCAGAGTGTTCATTGCCACTGAGGACTTGTTTGTCACACATGATTAGTTATATATACACATAAAGAGCTGCGTGGTTAACCATATATGCGTGTGACAGGAAAGTTCAGAAACTGCATTTTTAATTGTAGCATCATAATTGTACTGATACCTAAAGTTATATATATAATCAAAATATCATGTGTATGCTCAATCCACCTGCTAGACATAGTTATTTTAATGCATAATTATTCTTATATTGTCAATTTTTATCTAAATTACAGTGGACCAGCATTAGTAAAATGTAGAGTTTGCTGGATTAGAACCCTGGCTGACTGGTATAGTGGCCATTAATTTACATCTGTTGCCACAAGTAGAGTTAGGTAACAGGTGTAATTTTGCACATATTACCATGTATGAGTGCTGACAGGCACACAATATCACTTAGTGTATTTGTGTGATGGAAGACCACACGTGTTACTATGTATCTTGTTAGAAATTGACAATGCCTGTTTATTACCTGCAGGAGTTAGTGAAGCATGCTGACTTCTGTGCAATGCAGCTTAGTCTGTGCGATGGAAGGCAAAATATGTAACAATGTATCTTTTCTGAAAGTGACAACTACTCTTTAATATCTGTGGCATTATAGTATGTTTGCACAGGGGTGAGCAACATGCAAATGAGACAGACAAAGCTCAACATTCAATATTATTGTAAAAAGTGTTTATTAATTTTTATCATTAAAAGAAAAATGAGGGACTTGAACCATGATCTACATATACTATGTGCTGTGTGCTTTCTCGTGCTTACTAGGTGTGCTACATACACAGTTGATTTGCAGCTCTAAAATATTCTTTCCTTATCATAGAAGCAGCTTCCATTAACTTTAAAATATTTAACCATTCCACTGTATTTACACTAAGCCGAGTGCCTAGTAAATATTAATGTTTAAAAAAAATAAAACAACATTACAAAATGCATTTTAACACCTGCTACAGATTTTCACATAACTCTGGATTTTAACTATCATATTAATGAACCTACAAAACATATTAGGAGTATCTTATCTCTCTTTGCCACAGAAACAACTTCACAGCAGGAAAGCAAATCATGTGCATACAAGCAATTTCCGTTTCCTCCACAGTATTAACAAGATATATACACTCTCATTTGTTAGGTGTGGCTTACATATTTAGTGCAATGAGTGACCACACAACCATTTAGGACTCTTTGCACCAATGCAGCTCTTTCTTTTCTTTAGTATTGTATTCATTCTTCTCTTACATGTGCTGTACTCTCACATATGCAGTATATAGTGGATTTGGTATCGTTGTCCTTTAAATATATGATAAAAATACATGACAGTGAAAAACATTTTTCAACAAAGGCAGGAGAGTCTGGCTATTAGTAAACATAAATGAGAAATGCATGCTATTTATTTATTTGTTTTATTTATTGCATTTGTTTACTGAGATGGTCCACTAGGCCTAGGTGAGCCTATTTTCAGTGGAGGCCCAGGAAGAAAAGCTCCACATAAAATTACAATACATACAAGAGAAATAACACATTTTTTTGAGTAAAATACAGTTACAATGGAGTAAACATTGAAACTGACACTAGTACAGAGTATATACACTACATTAAGAATAATATAATCCCAATGGTTCAATATTATCTACATATTTATATGCTTCTACATTGTGCAGCATTATTAGCATTAACGGTACAGTTGTATGATTGTGAATCAGCTTTGAAAGATTAATTGTTATTGGGTTGTAGGAGTTAGTAGCTATGATTCAGCAGCTAGAGTTATAGCTCATGCAGTTGTGGTGAGATAGTGTGAAAAAATATATGAGTGTTGAGATTGAATGACATTAGGTTTATAGTTCCATTTAAAAGCTTGCTAACATTATGTCTACACTTTATAAGTGTATGCTGGATGATGCACCTAATGCAGGTAAGAGAGTCTGAATTGCTGCTGTGTTTTCCTTCTCCCTCCCACTAATCATTTACAGTTGCAATCCATTAGCAACTGACAGTGAGGTAGTGCCTACTCTTATGTTTACACATGCTACACAAAGTCAAAAGTTTGGGATTCAGCAATTCTAATGAATTCACACCTCATTTGTATTTTCACTGTGCTCAGAAGCCTGAATCTACACTATAAAAAAAAAACATGTAGATAGAGACCTTGAAGGTGAGGAGAATTGTGAATTTGGAGAAAATAGAAGATTGCAATTCCTTTTCATTTATCTGCAAAGAAGGCTTCTAATCTTGTTAAGGTATAATTGTATTTTTCAAGTACATTCTAGATTTTGTAATATGTTACAAAGCAAATTATATATATATATATATATATATATATATATATATATATATATATATATATATATATATATACAGCAGAAAATGGAACTTTTATCTGTATGCACTTCTATAGTTCACTGTTGGCATTGGCATTTTTGGCATACATTTACATTTCTCAGATAGACAGGTTATTAACTTTCATCACAAGTGTTATTGTTAAAATTGTTATTTCAAGGAAATGTAATGCACTATGTCAATAAAACAGGGATTTATGCTTCTAAGATGGCCCAGAGACACCTCCAGAGGTCTGGTGGGCACAATGAGAGGTGACTGGCAATCATATAATTTTTTAAACACCTTTACTGAATTATCACTTGTGACATAGGATGCAGGCAATCATATAAAATTGACTTTTCTGTTGAAAATATGTACGCATTGTGAGAATAGTGTTGAAAGCATATGTGACAATAGGAGGAATTGCCAGCCATGCCAGAGAAACGTAGGGCAGTAGATGTAAGACTTTTTCCACCACAGCTAGCTGGAATTTTATAAATAATTGTATGTCATTAGTATTTCAACCTGATCTGTACATATGCTAGTGCTAAAAATGCATTTGTGAGCTCTGATTGTGTTAATTGTGTTAAAATGTCTAAACAGTGCACTCTGCTGAAATGAAGAGAAATGTGCATGTATTATGGTAACTAAATTAAATGTGCATGTTTCACTAGAGGACACTGTCACAGCTATGGCTAACCAGTTGACTTATTTTAAGAAGAATAAGGAAAATGTAAATGAGCTGGTAAATCACTGAATGATACCCCATAGTGCTGACCAGACACAGATTAGGTGGGTTTGGGAGCAGCCATTATCTGTTAGCTTTTATAAAGAAGGGGGAAGTGTTGTAAATGTTTTTGTTCCCAGGCATTGTCATAAAAAGCTCTAAATGTGTATTGTAGCAGTCTGCTAAAGTCCTGTCTCAAACTTCAAAAGGAGACATTGTGAGAATCTAGAGTCTGGTGACCAGATAAGGTCATTCTGCAAGTCATCTCGGATATAATATTTTACAGGGAGTAATCTCAGAATATAGAGTACTCTGTTTGGTGAGCTTGACTAGAAAGACTCTCATGTATTTCATCTTGCCTTGCCCAAGTAAGTAACTTAACTAGGGAACAGTAAAATTCTCTTAGATTCAGTCAGGACTATATTGAAGCTTAGTTTAGATATTGTTTTTTTCTTTATTTCTCTGAGTCTGTCCTTCAAATTTTTTTCAATATTTCCTGTGTTTTGAACTCTGTGGTTTACTGCGAATATATATTCAATAAGTTCATGTCCTTTTATTATTTATTATTAAATATATTTAATACTTTTATTGTGGCTGGTTCTTGTAGAGAGTATCTAACCCTTGAGAGTACGTATATTTATTTGGTGACACTGTGTGGGCACTCCAGAAGGTCTAGCCATCGTGATGAACTACTACCATTCGTATTAGTATTAATATTACACAGTATAATTGGGCACTCTTTGTTAAGGTCCTTAGAGTAGCTGATTGTGAAATTCCCAGGTGTGTGTGTGTGTGTGTGTGTGTGTGTGTGTGTGTGTGTGTGTGTGTGTGTGTGTGTGTCAGCTACTTGGGGCAGGGACACAAAGCACTAGATTTACAGAGAGGGTGCTGGACGACTTGGCTTGGACACTTGGCTGAGGACATAACCCTATACAGCTGTACCAGTGGGGAGTTTTATTGGGGATCTGGAGGGAGACAGATACAGAGACATCCAGACCCCGGCCTGATTGTGTTCCCTATGTACTCTTAAGGGAAATTGTACTTGATACAGAGAGGTCTACATCTGAAAATACTGAGTGTATCCATCTGTATTCCAAGTGCACATCCCACTCCAGTGTTAGTGGTGAGGATTCAGGATCTGTGATTACTGGCCCAGCGTGGGGACAACACATAGCGGTGCCCATCACATATTGACAGCAGTGGTGGGCATCACTACATATATAACAATGAATAATGTGGTATTCCTTGGTTTGTACAAGCTTTCATTTGCTTGTTGTTTGGGGGTGGGGGAGCCAACTACCATTTGTGGGTTGCCACAACAAAAGCTGCATTTCAAAAGGTTTGCTCTTGAAAATGTGTAGTCATCCTGCTATTTCATTGGGAAACAATGCATTATGGCAGTGGAGTTCCTTGCTTTGGAACAAACATTGGTTTGTGTGTGAGTGTGATGTAGTACAAGCACATAACCTTCACTTTTAATAACTGAAATGTGTGTCTCCAGTGTTTAATGTTGAAAAATATGTGCATATAAAACTGGAATTTAATTATGTGATATATAGGTTCATAGGTAAGTACTAGGCTAACTGCCTGAGGGCATCTGTAAGCCTAGCCACAATGTGTTGGCTTTCACCTCCCCCTTAGATTGGTTCCCTATGCCTCTGTCCAGCAGAGCCATTAGTTCCCTGTGCCTCTGTCCAGCAGAGTCACTGCAGTGATCCCTGGGGTAAATTTTCTGTTTCCCATCCACTTGTCAAGGTTTCTCTTGAAGAGTGTTAATGAGGGGCTCTGCCTAATGTAGATTGGAATCCTGTTCCAAAGCATGGGAAGTCTCTGGGACAGGAATCTATCCCTCCAGCACGTCCTATTTATCATTGTTGTGAGCTTTAGATCCATAGAGCATGTGGATATCAGGGATTTGTTTTTTTTTTTTTTTTTTTTTTTTTTTTAGGTGGAGCATGTCCATCAATTCTGGGTTGGACATGGCCTTCTATGTCAGGCAGAGATCACCTCTGAGTAAGCGGTATGCAATTGAGTACAGATGGAGTTTCTTCAGTTGGGCTGCATAGGGCATCTGTTTGAGGCCAGTAATCCTCTTGGTAAGGTGCTTCTGTGGTCTTTCTTGCTGTTGCAGGTGTCTTGTAAGGTACATCCCAAATGGGGCATTATACTCTATGATGGGTCTGATGAGTGATGGGTAGAGGGGCACAATAACCTCTTTTGTTCTAGATGCAAATCCTTTTGTGATTAGGTGGGCCACGTAGAAGGATTTTCTAACCACTTTGGCAATATAATTATCAGAGGAGAGATTACTATCTACTTGGGTCCCCAGATCCCTTATTACATTTTCTGTATTTAGGGGACTACCACCTATGTGGTAGTTCACAGGTACTTTGTTTTCTCCAAAGGGGATGACTATGCACTTTTTGGCATTTAGCTTGAGGCCATGATTTTGACACCAGGCATCTGTCTCAGTGAGACCCTTCTGGATGATGTCTGTATCAGCCGGAGAGTCAATTATGGCCCCCAGTTTGCAGTCATCTACGAATTTGGTCAGCCATAGTCCTCCTGTGCTTGTCTGTACCTCTGAGAAGTATATACCGAACAGGAGGGATCCCAGGACTGAGCCCTGGGGGACGCCACTTGTATCTGGTTTAGAGTCAGACCTAGAGCCTGCAACTCTCACCATGTGGGTTCTATCCATGAGCCAATTGGCAACGCATCTCGTGATGTAGGAGTTTATGTTCAGGCTGGAGAGCTTGTTTATAATACCAGAATGGGAAATGGCATTGAAAGCCTTTGCGATGTCTAGGTAGGCTGTGTGAACCTCCTTTCCCTCATCTAAAGCTTTGGTAACTGTCTCAAAGAAGTCCACCAGGTTTAACAAAGCCAAACTTGGTAGGGTCCAATGTTTCGAGGTTCCCAATATCTCTGTTAATGAGTTCCATGATGATGCACTCCATAGCCTTGCAGACTAGGCTAGTCAGGCTTATAGGGCGATAATTCCTGGGGTCCGTTGTGGCTCCACCTTTGTGGAGCGGGATAACTGTTGTTGTGTGTCACTCTATGGATATATAGCCTGTAGAGAGGCTGAGTTTGAACAATGTGTTTAGGTGAGGGGTTAGTTCATTTTGGAGCTCATGTATGACACAGCCTGGGACACCATCCGGTCCCATTGAAGCTGTGTATTTGGCTTTGGATAGGGCTGTTTTAACCTATGTGTCAGTGATTGCCAAGGTTCTACATTCTTCTGGCATGGTTATGGGCCCTTTAGGGGGTGTGAGGGGGGTGAATTTTGCACTAAACCTGTCTGCCAGAATGTTGCAATATCAGTCGATTGAGTGTATTTTGTGCCATTCTGCACTAAATCAGAGCAGATCTGAGAGTTTCTACTTAGGTTCTTGACATAGCTAAAGAACGCTTTGTGGTTATCTTTGGAGTCCTTGGCAATTTTTTGTTCGAAGCTAACCTTGGATGATTTTATGAGGGATCATAGTTTCTTGCTGATACTGATCAGGGATGTCTTTCCTTATTGGGATTTTACTCTTTTCTGTACTAGTTTCCTCCTTCTATTGTACAGCTTGTTTATGGCAGGGGTCCACCAGACTGGTTTCCTTTTCTGGGAGGAGTGAGTCTTGGTTTTGCTTGGGATAGCACACTCCATGCATTCTTGCAGGTGCTCATAGTGTGTCTTTGTAAGGGATTCAGCATCTTGGACAGCATTGTCCTTTAGCATGGAGGTTGTAAACCTTTCCACCTTAGTCTTAAGTAACGTGGTTTGCTTTTGAAAAGTTTTTCACTGTGGTTTCCTTGATTGGGGGTGACGGCGGAATGTGGATATCCAGAGTGATTAGTCTATGGTCTGATTTAACCAGTGAAGGGTTGACCTCTGGTGTGGAACACTGGTTGCCCATGTTGGTGATGACCAGATCCAATATGTTGTCACCTCTGATGGGGGTGTTGACCAATTGATCAAGGGAATTCAAGTTCATAAATTATAGGAAGCGTTGGGCAAGGGAGTTATTACTTGAGTAGTTCTCCCAGTTAATGTTTGGGTAATTGAAATCACTCAATATTAGGGTGTTTGGTAGGACCTTCATATTTTCCAATGTCTCCAGAAATGCGGAATGGGGGTTCTGGGTCATGGTGGGTGATCTGTAGCGAGCTACAATTTGAACTGCAGTTTTGCCCATTGTTAGTTGTACATGGATGATCTCTGAGGCATTGTGCTGTGCTACTAACCTGGAGGTGTGGGTATCCTTGATGAATATGGATACACCCCTGTCTTTTGTGTTTCATCCACGTTCTGTGGCCAAAAAGTATGGTATGAGTTATAGCCTGGTAGTGCTGGGGTGCTCTCTGGAGCCTTAAACCAGGTCCAGGTTTCTGTTACTGCACAGATATCGATGTTCTCCATACTGAGGAGTGCCTCAAGTGTGTGCATGTTGAAGATTAGACTTCTGGCGTTCAGTAGCATTACCCTCAGTTTTTTGATTACTTGTGCTATTTACGATGGTGGGTTTGTCTTTTGAGCCTTGCCTAAAAAAGGCACTATGGGGGTGGCAAAAGCCTTGGCCAGTATTCGAAAGCCTAAGGGTGACAGGTGCAAGCCATCTCTTGCAAAGCAATGTGGCTTGTCAAGCATGTCATCCCAGGTGGACAGATACTGGATCCCCTTTGAATGACAGCACAAACTTAGCCAATTGTGAAATTGATAATTTTTTTCTTTATACTGTGTCATCATTCTTGGTGAGGACAGGATGCTACTCAGGGTCAGGGTCGTACCATATATATGTGTTGTATACTTCTCTGTTTTATGTCACATATGAATATGACACCCTAGTGTACAAATGCATGTAAACCCCCTTTCAGTGACTCTGAAAATGATGTAGTAGTGCAGGTGCTCTGGTGCCATAGTGCCTTTCTGCTTGAGAGAGAATATGGGGATATGGCTGCCAAAATGCAGATTTCGAACCAGTTAGTGAATGATGTCAATACAGTAGTGGGGTCACACCAGGACTTATGAATAGATGCATCATAGGGCCACTGATATGATTTCACCAGCCCAGAGGAGAGCAGTTGCAGTTGCCCATAAACAGCTGGCTATGGGGGAGCTGCTACAGAGCCAACAATGACACCAGATGAAGAGTTCCTGTCCACTGTCAGAGATCCAAACAGCTCAGTGGAAACTGCACACCAACATTTATGGGAAACTATTCTTAATGGACATATAGGCAAAATTGTGTATTCATTGTCCCCCTGAGTTATTGCAATTGTGATGTTTACTTTCCTTCCTTATCTTGATTCATTTCTTCCAGAACCATCCACCCTACCAAGTGTGGAGTCACCTGCACATGGTAAGCAAACATTTTTTCTTTGATTATTGATTTTCATTTGTCAGATATATGCATTTATCTGTATGTGTAAGGTGGGTGTAATCAGTGAGTGCATTGTTGTACCATCAGCAATAGTGTGACCAGTGTTAGTTTTGCATATAAATTGTTTTAAATATTTAGTGTAGTATTAATTTTGTTCCTGTGTTTGTTGCTTATTGTCACAGGTGATCCTGAAAGTGGAAGTGTAGGACTCTTAACACCTGATGTCAAAGTATGAGTAGACTCTGATGATGATGGTGGCAAAACAGAGGCACAGTGGGGGGATGCACAAGTTGAATCTGTCTCTGAGGTTGACATTCAGCCTTCTCCTGTATTTCCCTCTGACACAGTCAGTAGAACAATGTATACCTATTTCACTGAGCCCTCAGATATTGGACAGGTGAGATTGATACCTTATCAGGGTAGTGTGGTAACTGCAGCTTCAGTTCTGGTTGACTCTGGTCATAGCCAAATTTGCAGGCATGGTGCCACTCAGGCCTTATCTGAGTACCCTAAAACCCTCCTTTTGCCCACCCTCCACCTAATCCTGGTGTGTCTTTACTTGCCACTCAACATATGTTTAGGGTCATCATGGAGGTGCAGGCATGTTGCAGTAGAGGCTTTGAGGACATGCTTAGTTTGTGTGAATGGTAATGGAGTAGATGTGGTACAGGCTGACATGCTTAACTGCCTCCACCTTGTGGCCTCTTCGATGAATCGGGTGAATGACATGATGGAACAGGTAGTGGCTGTTATGGAATGTCTGCTGGGATTGGAGAGCATCCATGTGGATGTAAGTCCCCATGTGATGTTAGCCAACGTGGCCATGCCTGATCATGCTCCTGTGGTGGCCCTACTTCCACTGATCCATCAGTGATTGAGCTATCAACTCCCAGACATGGCAGGCCATTGAGTCATGGTCCTAGGCATACCTGTGAGGAAAGCTCATCCAGCAAGACATTAGTCATGTTCAGGTAGCAACAGCACATCTGACTATGGGCATGGACATGCCAGTGCAACACTTGGCAGAGCCAGCTCTCTTGGTCAGGGGCAATGATGACGAACTGTTACCTCTACCATGCACAGCTCACAACTGTCCGACATGCCAGGATGTAAAGCTAGCACAGCACTTGATTTGCAGACACTCACACGTTTCGCCTTGAGTGTTGATACAGACACACATACATAACAAGTGCATGGGTCACTCATGAGAATGACAGCTTGTAGAACAGAGTACAAGTGCTGTATTTTGATGAAGCATATCAAAGACTGACTGCTCATATATAAATAGCAAGCACGTGCTACACCCAGTGCCATTTAGAAAGTGCAGCCAGAGACTGAGCATGTTTGAATGTAATAGCTAGTTTGTATATAAGTTACCTTAGTTAAAGTTAATACGCTTCAGTCGTGATGTGTTTGTACATAATAAAGCTGTTTCAACAAAACCCACAAAGACTCATCTATTGCATTCTGACCAGATGAGCGACATGGTGTCAGAACCGGGATTCCAGAGACTGGTATTCAGAGGTATGAGTGCAGAAATAACAGTGAAGGTAAACTAAGAGAAATTAGCATGAAAATGGCACAGAAGTCCGTGTGCAGGGGCAGAGCCTGAAAGGCTAACTGAAAACAGAAAATTTTCAGAGCTCCATAAAACTAATATAAAATACAGGAAATTCTTTTTTTTCAACAAAAGCATTCAGAATTGATAGATGAAGGTATAAACTATATAACTAGAAACTTTGTTAGATTTAGGTGATTTTTTTTCCTTTCAAATTACAAAGGAGAAGATTTTAACTGTGGAGAATTCTCACACTGACGTGGCTATAAAAAAAGAACTACAACTGGTAACTACTGCAATACAAGAACTGTCATTAAAAATTGATGACTTAAGGAAAATCTACAAAATCTCAAGGAAAATTGTTAGAAACAAACAGATACACTTAAAGAACTCATTCAGCAACATCAGTCTAAAATAACTGACATAGAAACCACCCTGAATGACTGAGGAAAGACTCAAAGAAGAGGAAATACAGAAGGAATTATTTATCAAACAAAATATTTGGCTTCTAAACAAAGTGGATGACCTTGAAAACAGGGAGAGGAGATCTAACATAAGAATATTTGGCATCCCTGAAAGAGATGAAGGAGAAGATATCATCACTTTCTTAAATAAATTGATTCCAGAAGTCTTAGACTTAAAAGAGGGTTTCTCAGTTGGCATCGAGAGAACTCACAGAACTTTAGGAAGACCAGCATCAACATCATCATCTACTCCCCCTAGATCAATTGTTATAAATTTTGTATCTTATTTAGACAAAGAACTGGTCCTAAAGACAGCCTGGAGAAAGAGCCCTTTAAAATATAATCAAAATCCAATAAGGTTTTACAATGAGTATACTGTCAGAGTCCTGGAACAATGGAAAAAAGTATGGCCACTAATAAAGCTTCTAAAGCAAAACAATGTCAAAACTCAACTTGCCTTTCCTGACAAAATTAAAACCAAAATTAAAATCTTACGCCTAAATGAAATGATGACATTCAACATCTCAGAAGAAGCCACTGCATTCATTAAAAACAATAATGTTATATCCATACCTGAAGATATGGATTGTACAGCTCCTTCATTGAAAAGGGTCACAGACAAATCTTCCTGGACTGATGTTAAAAAGAAAAAGCAAAAAACTAAATCAAAAATTGCTGTCTCTTCTAAATCTCTCAAAGTATCTACTGCAACTTGACTGCAATACATAATGTGTTTATCTTTATTTCAAACAAGGTATGTCATGTAAATGCTCTTATATATATATATATATATATATATATATATATATATATATATATATATATATATATATATATACACACACACACACACACACACACACACACACACACACACACACACACACACACACACACACACACACACACACACACAAAATGAAAGAAAAAAGAAAGGAAAAAATGTTGGTTCTATCCCATTAATAACAATATAATATAATAGAATTACTTTTGTAGTGAATTTAAATAAGAAACTGTCTTAAAATTTGTCACCCTTTCTAAATCATGAAATATAAGTCTTGTTTTTTTTTTCTTTTCAACTCATATATACAGCTTTGAGTGCTATGGATAAATAGTTGTTTCATACAGTTATACCCACATTTAAAATATTTAATAGCTAAATAATGGAGTTATTGGAAAAAGGAAAAGAAAAAAAATAATAATCTACTCCAGTTTTAAACTATGTAAGATCTGCTCTTGCGAGCAATAACTCCAAGTAATTAAATGTAAGTGCCTTAATCCTAGTAAATGCTTGTTAGTTACTAATACGTAGGATTACTTTTTAGAGATCACTACATCTGGCAGTGAATCTTGTTTCAAACAAAGCATGCCCCCGATTAAAATGGAGTCTAATTAGCTAGCTTTTTATGCTTTTTTTGCCCATGATTGATAGATTGGGCTTTGCTCTGTGTGAGATGCAGCAGGTTAGTGCATTGTGATCTCTGTACATCTGTTTTTGTTCTTCTTTGATTATCTAGAGTGTTATAATAGTAGTGGGTTTGACTTAAAGTTTTGTCTTGAAATGCGATTATCCATTTGAGAAGTAAGCTTTTCACATCTGATTTAATAAGTAAGAGATTAGACATTATGGCTGGTGTTGGTAAGAGGGGAAGGAACTTGGAAGATAGGTGCCTGTGTGTAGGTCTGAGACGCTGGTTGGGGCAAAGATGCTACTGTAAACTGTGAAGATTTATGCTCCTAATATTCCCCATGAAAGCTGGAGGTTAAAGAAGTGAGTGTCCTTCATATATAGTGCTGAATAAATGAACAGGTTATGCAGTTGGGACATTTGGCTGGGTTTGTTTCATTTCATGATATGTAAAGGGATGGACTGTTTGTGTAGAGGTGGATGTGGGGTTTGTTGGACAGTGATTGTGGTTCTCGGATTCAGTGTCCATAGGTGGGGGTTGATTGATGGGGAGACTCTAAATGACTTTTAGACAATCAGTGATGTATCTTCCTTTAATGTATAAATCAGGAAATGTGTTTATAAGTTATAATATGTTTAAGTTTTGAGTTTTGTCAGATTATTTTTCTGTATCACAGACAACAATTCATGCTTAATATATGGCGAAATATGCCAATAGATAAGCCGTGGGTTCACCTTATTAAAATGTGTCTGTGAAGTTGAAACAGAGCTGCTTAAACTTTCAGTTTCATGAAACAATATAACAAATAGAGCTCTAGTTTAAGTATGATCACACTAACATCACAGACAACTGCACCTAACTCTCTCATAGTGTTATACTCTTAACAGACACTAATGAAAGCTGACATTAATACCAAAGGCTCACATAAAATAATAATGTTATTCACTATATCTGTTAAAACTGTATAAAATTGCTAATAACAACCAATTCAACAATCAATCACTTAGTTAAATAGAGTCCTTATAAAGATAGAAATACACTAATGTCATGTGTATAATGTATGGAGTTGTCCTAACAACCTTTGTTACCATCTATCGTTTGGCTATTTTTTACACATGTTTATGTATAAATACTTAGTTCTTTTTACTTTTATTCTGGGTAATTGCATTTGATTATAATTAATAAACAAAAGAAAAGGGAACACAAATATTGTCTAGATTTGTTAAATAAGCTACATTAATCTAGGAACTTCTTTAGACAACTTGGACCATGTGTTTTATTATTTAAGTTAATTATACATCGTTCAAGTAACAGGAATACTTAGCATATAGCCTGAATGAATAATATGTATAAAGTCAGACTAGTAACCAAGCTTATACTTGCTTACATTCTTATATCTGGAAACTTAAATTCATAAAATACTTGTTTGTTTCTTGTATTCTTTGAATGGTCACCTTCACATCAGTAATGCATTGATGACAATTGTAGGTTGTTGAGTTAGTTATTAGTTTATAAAAGAAATTAAAGTCTGAATGGATGAAAAGTAAACATTACCGGTTACTTAATTTAGAAAATTTTCTCCTTTAATATTTATTGTTTTATGGGTTCAAAAAGAGAAAGAAGGTGGTTTGGAAGGTTAGTCTAACAGATTTGTTTTTGTCTTTTAGACTAGGAATGTTCTTCATTCCATGGTTAGTGTGGGTTAAGATTTATACACATGCAGGTTTTGTAAATAGGCTTTTATTCTTTTTTTTCTCTAGTTTTAAAATGCCTGACAAAAATGTGTATTATTAAACCTCATAAAAAACAATGCTTATTAAGATAATTAGGAACTATTTAATTAGCACACAGTTAACTATACATGAAGACTTTTATGTACCTAGAATTTTATTAATACATAGTTGTTTTTTAACTAAAAATAAAAAATCCTGACATGGAACTGACTTTGGTGTCTTTAAATACTAATGGCTTAAATAACCCAAACAAAAGATCTAACTTATTGAGATACCTAAAACTAAGTAAAGCTCAAATAGTCTTTCTTCAAGAAACCCATTTTAAAATAAATGACACATTTAAGTGGGATCCTAATAATTACAGAATACTAGCACAATCCTCTTATAAAATCAAAGACTAGAGGAGTAACAATACTATAGAAAAAGACCTCACTGAATCCAGAAGTTATCTATAAATATGTGGATAGGGATGGACTCATAGTTGTAGTTATATTAAAATTCAACAACAGAATATGGACTTTACTGAATTTATATTGGTTCCCTGGTATGGGGGTAGGATTAGCTAAGAAGCACTTAGACCTCGTTACAACTACCTCTAAAGGCAATATAATAGTAGGAGGTGACCTGAATTGTATTACATGTCACAGAAAACACAAATAAGAAATCCCCAGACTATCATCCACAGCTTAACTATTAAGAAAATGGATAGAGACATTTAAACTAAGAGATGTCTATGATGCTATAGGATCTAATTCATTACTTTTCTCACATCGAGACTATAAACATGGAACCCAAACCAGTATTGATAAACTATATGTCTCTCAAGATTTATATACTAAAATTTTAAATGTTGGATATAGCCATGTCCATTTTCAGACCATAACTCCCTGGTATTGGAAATGCATACACAGTTTACATTGTTAGTTATTACGTCAAGAATTCCTTCATACATTAGAAAAATCAAGGAATTTAAACATTGGTTAACTTCGGAACTTCAGTTTTTCCTAGAGATTAATTATAAACCAGAAACAAATATACTTATGGTATGGGATTCATTAAAAGCTTAAATATATGGTAAAACCATCAGCTGGTACAAAAATAAAATTAAAGAATGGCAATCAGAATTACAGAAATTACAAAATTAACTTGTATTACTTAAATCCAATAAGAATTTATGTGAGTCAGAAAACAAAGAGAAAATAGAAGAAAACAATAAAAAATATAATGAAATATTATCCCATAAAACTAACTTAGCCATAGAAAGATTAAAAATAAACTTTTATGCTACTTCTCCAAAACATCTGCATAATCTATCTAAGTTAAAATGCAATCAAAAACTAATAATACTGGTAGCATATTACATGAAGGAAGAAGGAAGATTGTCTTAGATATAGGTGACATTTTAGATGCTTTTAAATATCATTATGCAGAACACCATAAAAGTAAAATAAGTATAAATGAAATTTGCAACCTAGATAATTTAACCCCCAACATTAAAAAAATCTCTGTAGAACTAAGGCTGGAGTTGCAAAAAACAATAACACAGAAAGAAATTTTAGACAGGATTAAAGAAAGTAAATCTAACAAGGCACCAGGGATAGAGGGTTTAATTATAGAAATGTATAAATTATTTCCCAATTCTATAACTTCTCTCCTACATAAAACCTTTCTTGAAGTCCAATCATTAGCAATAATTCCCCCTTCATGAAGATATTATTTAATTACCCCTATCTTAAAAGAAAATAAAGACCCTACATATTGCAATTCTTATAGACTAATATCTTTGCTTAATAATGATTATAAATTATTTATGTCAATTATAGTTAATAGAATGAAAGTCCCACTGTCCAATATAATTAATAAAGATCAAACGGGTTTTATATATAATAGACAAACAGAGGACAATATCAAAAGGATATTAACATTAATTGATTATTTAAATAGAGAAAATCAAGAAGCATTGATAGTTGGTTTAGATATAGAAAAGGCCTTTGATTCTTTAAACTGGGATTATCTAGTTAAAGTTTTGAATATATTTGATTTTACTCTCTCTTTTATCACATTTATAAAGAAAGTTTATGAGAATAACTTAGCATTTGTTAAAATAGGCCCTTTTACCTCTGAAGCCATACAGATCAGTAGAGGCACTAGACAAGGATGTCCCATGTCTCCTATCTTGTTTGCATTCGCTATGGAAATTCTTGCAATTCTAATATGTAGCAATTCAAAAATAAGAGGGATAGATGTATATGATCAATATAGTTCCAAAATAATGTTGTTTGGTGATGGTGTACTTCTCACTTTACCTAACTCTAAAGAAGTATTGGAGGAAGTAGATTTACTAATAGGAAACTTTCAAAAACTCTCAGGTGTCTACTTTAATAAATCAAAATCAAAGTTCCTGTTGTTAAATAAAAAAAGGAGGTACAAGTATCTGTAAATCATATTATTGGTAAGCAAGTTCCAACAGGTGGTCTTACTACCTAAAGTAATATATATATCCCAGGCTCTTATATTATTACAAGAAAAAAGATTTCTTAAAGAAATTACATCAATATTCTTAAAGTTCTTATGGTATCCAAAGAAAAATAGAGTGGCCTATTCTCATCATTGGGAACAGGGGGGGGGGGGGGGTTAAAATTTCCAGACATTGAAACATACATAAGGGCTTCTACACTTAAAATTGAGATAGATTGGGTAAATCCTAAATATTCTTCTAATTGGAAATTGTTACATTCCATAATATTAAGGAATGCAAATGCTTTATCAAAAAATCTTATAGCTACTGATAAAGATAATAGAATGTGGCACTATTTGAGTATAAATCTACAATATAATATAGCAAAAGCTACAAAATTAAACCTAATAAACCATATTTTGATGCCTTTATGAAATTTGTCAATATGAATACAGATATAAAACTTTGGTTTGCATTATTAACTCCATTCAGTATTACAAGAAATTTCCCTGATAAAGTACATACAGAGATTTTTTACTTCATGGGGAAATAAGAGCTTAATATGTTGGTTTCATTGTATAAAAAAGCAACAAGTCTTGGAAACACATTTAATCTCAGCCTATGGGTTAACACCTAATGATTGGCTAATGTTGCAGAGTGTTTTAACATATTCTAAAGATCTATGTAGAATAGTAAACAATTCATCATTTAAAAGTACCCCTAAATTTATATCTTGGTTGTTTGAAATTATCTATAACAACACTAATACAAAAAATGAGTTATCATACTTATATAATGTATTAATTGCTTATATGACAGCTCCTAAAGTACCCTATTGGCAATACTTACCTAAAGGTACACAGACTCCCCTTTCAATAGAAGATAAGACAAATATCTTACTCTCAGTTAAATTATCATCTCATTCACAATATTGTAGAATATTTCAATGGAAATATCTACATAGATCCTTCTTAACACCTCAGAAAATTTCAAAAATAAACACCTCGATTAATAATGTATGCTGGAGATGCCAAGAATCAGCAAACACAGACTGGTCCCATGTTTTTTGTGACTGTGTTAGTATTAGTACATATTGGAATGAGATTAATAATTTTTTACAAGCTCTTTATACAGATGCATTTATTTTGACAAAATCTCTAATTTTACTGAATGTAATCAATAATCCTCACTTGAAGAAATTGGATTCGTATTTAATATGGACTATACTAACAATAGTTAGAAAATGTATAACCTGAAGATGGAAATCCAACACAGCACCCACCATGGAGAAATTTTTATGTCTACTGAAGAAGTCTGTTTTAATGGGGATCAAAACTAAAGAACTAAGAATCCATCCCAAGTCATTAGCCAACCCATGGAGAAAGGTTTTGGCATTGATTGACACCTTGCAATTGGAATCAGACTCTTCCTGATAATTTAAATATAATATATCAACATAATTTTACATAGATCTATTGTTATCTTAATCTATTTGTCACGCTAAATGTAAATATTGTATATAGTCAAATATTTAATAATTGTAAACTCTCATTATTATGTTTTAAATCAAAATAAAAAATATTTAAGTAAAAAAAAAACAAAAAGGCAGAGAAAAGAACCAAAGGTAATGAAAACTTGCACAGTTTATTTTATAAAAAAGATAAAACAGCACTACAAGGGCACAAACTGCATTATTAAACAAGTGAGAGGCACAAAAGGTTTATTAATTAAACAAAATGTTTAAAGTCAAAATATTTGATAAAATGATTAACAGAAAAGCAAAATGAATATGATTAAAGCAAAACAGGCATGTTTAGATTACATTGAGCACAAGAAAAGTGCAATGGGCATAAAAAGAGAGATTAAACAAACAAAATGAATATAATAAGGGCAAAAAGGGCACATTAAACATAAATAAAGCAAGGCGACTACATGTTTTGGCAAAGTACTGTGTTTTAGCATAACTACTGCCATGTATTGTATCAAGGGCATAACTAGAGTTATTGAAAGTATCTCAAAGTATGTAAAAGTGCTTACAGTGTGTGTATTACTGTGCATGTATTCCGAAGAGTTTATTTGTCTGCAAAGTGCAAATATTTTGAGAAGTACAGTCAAAGTATGGCCATTTCAAAAATGTTTGCGCTGGGTGTGTCTTTTCACAAAGTGTCACCATTACAGAGTGTTTATTGCACTGTAAAAAAATATCTAGAAAGGTACCACCATTTTGAGGAAATTTCAGTGTGATGTGTACTGTTTAGTCACAAAGTGCAGTTACTTTGAAATGTTTCTTACTCTGAGCTTCTTCTGCCCAGTTTATTAGCACAGTTCAGTTATTTTGAAATGTTTCTTATACTGATAAGAGGCTATTTCTTACAGTATAGTAATCTCAAGAGTATTACACTGCCCAAGAGACTTATTTCACAAAGTTCAGTTATTCAGAGGCTTGTTGTGGTATTGGGCAAAGTTACAAGTACTGACATAATTTTTGACATATGTGCATGTGTGTGTGTTTGTGCATATTTGCAAAACCCTTCACTGGCATCTGTTAATATGGCAGACAGATTTCAAAAGCCCTCATCACTTGTATTTGATCAGAATATTGCAGAGAATTGGAGAATATATGAGCAAGAGTATGATATTTTTATACAAGCAGCTTATTCTTACAAAGATGCACACATTGAAAGAGAGCATTCATTTGTGTATGCACCAGCAGTATATGAGGGAGAAGGTAAAAATCATCACACTGTTGTACAGGCTGAATCAAGGGAAGACCCTGAGTGTTTGAAATGCAAATTCAAGGAAATTTGTAACCCCCAGGCAAATATTGCATTAGAGAGGCATTTGTTTTACACAGGAGATCAGAAACCGGGGGAAACTTTTGCAGCTTATATTACTGACCTAAAAACAACGCTAAAATGTGTCGGCTTGGTGACTTAAAAGATGAGTTAATAAAGGACAGGCTTGTGTGTGGTAGTAATAGTTCTGCTGTAAGAAAGACTTTGCTTTGTGACAGTGATATAACTTTGAGTAAAGCTACTGAGATTTGTCAAATTCATGAAGTTACAGAAAGGCACATAAGTATGCTTGCAAGTGATAAGAGTATGGTTTCAGTAGGCTCCAGTGCAAATGTAGACAGCATGCAACATGTTGCAAACAGAAGCAGGCTTAGGCACATGGCAGCCACAGCCTCAGCTGGTTCTCAAGGGAAACCATGGAAATTTCCAGCAAGTTCTAAGAAAGGAACATGCTCAGTGCAGTACAAGTGTGAATCAGCAAAACCCAAGTCTAGCTTTTTTAACTGTCACAATGGTGGTGTCAATCATGAGTCTAAAAGAGAAAAATGCTTAGCATTTGGTCAGCAAAGTCAGAAATGCAAAAAATGGAACAGTTTTCAAAAATTCTGTAAATCAAACAAACCTCACACAGTTATAAAGAAGGGTTACTCAAAAAAAGCAAATTGATCAAGTGTGGCTGCAGTCTACTATCTTAGATGGTGTATCAGTAATTAGTGAAAAGGTTGATGCAGTGAATCTGTTGGCAAAGAACAAAGTATTTTGTATTGTCCAGATCAATGGTAAATCCACTGAGCTCAAATTAGACACTGGTTCAAAGTGCAATGTTATGTCAGCAGACATATTTGCTAAGGTGAGAACTAATGAACAACTCAGTGTGGCAAGTAGTGTGAAACATGTTGCTTATGGAGGTGAAGAAATTCAAACTGAGGGCTCAGTAGTACTTTCATGTTATTTTGCTAGGAATTGTTACAGCTTGTTATTCTATGTAGTTCGAAGACCTGTGCAGTCATTATTGGCATTATTGGGTCTTAGAGACAGTTTGAGAATGAATTTGCTTTATTTTACCAAAGAAGTTCATCATATAAGCACATATCCTAGTTCTACTTTTTCTGAAGCCATTTTTTCAGAGTATGCTAATGTTTTCAATAACAAGTTGGGCAAACATCCTGTTGTGTATTCTATGAAGTAAGACCCAGAGGTCAGTCCAGTAGTCAGACCAGCAAGAAAAGTTCTGATAGCTATTTAGGATAAAGTCAAAGTTCAGTTGGTTAAAATGGTGCAGCAAGCTGTAATTTATCCAGTTACAGAACCAACTGAATTGGTTTCATTCATGGTAGCAGCTCACAAAAAAGTTTCAGATAAAAATCAGAATATGTATTGACCCAAGAGATTTGAGCAAAGCATTGAAGAGACTGCATCATCCAATGTATACAGTCAAAGAGGTCACAGCTTTAATATCGAATGCCACTGTTTTTTTTCTGTCTTGCATGCAGAAAGTTCATTTTGGCAAGTAATGCTTGATCACAAATCCTCATTCCCATCCCCTTTCATTACCCTTTGGCAGATATAGATTCCTAAGGATGCCATTTGGAATGAATTCTGTAAGTGAAGTCTTCCAGCATGCAGTGGAGCAAATTTGTTTTGGGTTATCCTTGTGCCGTAATAGTAGATTATTTATTGGTTGGAGGCAATGGTGAAGTAGAGCATGACAGAAACCTAAAGAGAGTTTTAGACAGAGCACATGAAGTAAATTTGAAGCTCAATCCTCTGAAGTGTAAATTCAGACTACTAGAAGTTACATATGTAGGTCATTTATTTACCAGCACTGGCATGAGACCAGACCCGTCCAAGGAAGCAACTATTCTCGAGATGTCAGCACCAGATAATGTTCAAGCTCTACAGCATTTTCTTGGCATGGTCAACTATTTAGGCAAGTTTGTACCAGACTTAAAATGCTTTCTGGTGCTGTTCCAACCAAGACCATGTAACATTTTTGCACGTCATCTGTCTTAATGGTGCTGTCAACTCACTGAAACCCTTAAGCAGAAAATTGCCACCCCACCTACATAAGATACTATGATGCCAATAAACCAGTCAGTCTTTCCTGTGATGCTTCAAAATTTGGTCTTGGCACAATTATTCTTCAGGAAGGTAGACCAGTAGCCTATGCATCTAGAACACTTAGCTAAACTGAAATGTAATATGCTCAAATTGAAAAAGAACTTTTGGCAATAGTATTTGCATATTCAATGTTTCATTATTATATCTATGCTTGAGCTATTCAGATTAAAACTGATCACCAACCTCTAGTTGCTATTCCAAAGAAGCCCATGCATTCAGCTCCAGTGAGATTGCAAAGAATGATGCTCAAGTACAACTTCAAAATGGTCTATACAAAAGGCAAACTTCTTTATCTGGCTAATACCTTATCCAGATCGCCCAGAAATACAACTGAACAGATTGACACAAAGAATTTTGACTTTGACATGATGGAAGTGTGTAATTATTTCTATGAGACTTGATGAGCTGAGACAGCATACAAAGACTGATCCAATTTTGCAAAAGCTCAACCACTACATTGATGATGGATGGCCTTCAAAGCAATCTAGTATACCACCTGAAGTGCAGACTTATTTTCCTTATAGAGATGAGATGTTAGAAGATGGCATTATTTTAAAAGGTCCTAAAATTGTTGCTACTGCTTCCTTACAACATGAATATATCCAGATTTTGCATCGTGGTCACCCAGGTTCCAAATCTACCAAAAGAAGGGTGAGAGAACTAGTATTTTGTCCTTCAATAGTAAAAGACATTGACAAAGTACTTTCTTCTTGTTCATTATGCAATAGTACTAAACCACATTTGCAAAGAGAACCACTCCAGCTAAGTCAAGTTCTTGAACTAACTTGGTCAACAGTAGCCAGTGACATATTTGAGTGGAATAATCAGCACTACTTAGTGTTGGTAGACTCTTTTTTGAACTGGTTTGAGATTAATTTGCTACCTAATCTAACATCTACTGCTGTTATTACTAGTTGAAACATCATTTCTCAGTCCATGGTAGTCCACACAAAGTTAGTTCTGACAATGTTACTCAATTTCCTAGTCGATTGTTTCAGAAATTTGCAAGAGAATGGGACTTTGTACATGTTACTAATAGTCCAGTATATCCACAGTCAAATGGACTAGCTGAACATGTAGTGCAGAGTACAAAGCAATTACTTGAAAGGTCAAAGTGTGATAATACTGATGTGTTTTTGAATTTACTTAACCTCAGAAACATACCCCGTGATGATATACTTGGCTCACCTGCTCAGACACTTCTATCCAGGCAAACCAGAACAACACTACATATTTTTCCAGTTTATTGAGGCCTAAAACTAAGAACAATAAAATCATCAGAGCCCGATTATTCAGGAAGCATTCTTCACAGAAGTCCAGTTATGATAAATTGAGCATATTTCTTCATCCATTGAAAGAAGGAGAGACAGTAAGGATACAAACAGTGAAAGGTTTCCACTGGATTGATCAAGTAACAGGTATATGTACTGAGCCAAGACCCTACTTCATAGAATCTGAGGGTGTGGAGTACAGGAGAAATTGCAGACATCTTCTTCCTGTAGCAGAATCATTATCGCAGCACTGTTCCTGTAATACAGACTCTAAATCTCAGAGCAATCCAGGCAATGTTCCTATTTCAGAACGTGTCTTAACTTCTAGTTCCATTCCTAATGATGTTTCTGATGTCCCTAAGGCTGCGCATTCAGCAGAGACAGTCCCAGTTGGTCAGTTTAATTCAAAGTTTTATGTCACATGATTTGGTCATATTTCCAGACCTACACAGCAACCTGGATATAAGTGCATATACATACCTACTTCTGTATAACTGCATGACAGAGAACTATTTGTATTGTTTGCATGTCAACTGATATTGTCAGCATTGCATGATCTATTTCTCAAAGTGGGAGAATGTAGAACAGAGTGCATGTGCTGTATCTTTAAGAAGCAAGTCAAGGACTGAATGTACATATATAAATAGCAAGCATGTGCTATAGCCAGTGTCATTTTAAAGGTGCAGCCAGAGAGTGAGCATGTATGAATGTAACAGCTAGTTTGTATATGTTACCTAAGTTAAAGTTAATAAGTTTCAAAAGTGATGTGTTTGTACATAATAAAGCTCTTTGAACAGAACCCACAAAGACTCGTCTATTACATCTTGACTAGATGAGCAACACAGCTCATTCTGTCTCAGTGGCCATTTGATAATTTATCTAAATTTTTGCCTGCCTCTCTTTCTTACTCACACACGGTCACTATCCTTTGTATCAGCCTTGCCCCCCCCCCCAAACAACACCACAATACTCTGTGCAAATGATAATTGTGCCATATCCTTCATTCTATCTTTTGGATTCAGGGATATACAAGTCTTTGTCTGATGTCCAGGGTGCATAGCTGGCTGAGTGCTTAGTATAAGTGTTTGTGATGTTCTTTTGAAAATTATAATGCTTTCTTACAGATTTTTGTATTGTGTGTATCTTTGCTGCATGAGGACTATTAGTTTATAGAGAACACATCTATTAACATATGCTGTCACATATTGATGCCATTGCTGTAAAACTCACCCACTTTCTATTTAGGTACATTAGCAAGTAACAGTATGTGAGGATATGCCAATCATTTGTATTCTTAACCATTTATTTTCCTATTACAGGTTCAGCACTTATCTTGATGGACCAGCAGTTACAAGTGTTTTAATTCAGGGCTGACTCTGTGATGATAGCAGTACACAGCCATTACATAGGTAAGTAAAGGTTGTAAATATTGCCTGGCATCAATTTTACTATATGTATTTGCATAGGATGAAAGTTGTACCCCCTTAGGTGGTGAGCATGTGTGTATTGTCTGTTGGCCAGGGCAAGGGCACTGTGTGCATGCCTACATCTGCCTAGACCCACAGCAATGGGTGATTTCCCCCCTTTGACTCCTCACCTGTGTGTGGCTGAGGTGACCTTTCCAGTGGTGGTGGGATGTGTGCCCCTTCCCCTTGGTGTTCCAGTTGAAGCTATTTTCTTAGGATAATATTGTAAAGAATAGCACAGTCAGTGACAATTTCAGCATAAGTAACGGGATTGTACTGCAGGGCTCTCCCTGATGTATCTATGCACCAGACGTGTGACTTAGGCAGCACAGACACATGCTCTATGATATTTCTTGTTTGAGCATATGCCTCACTATAGTGTTCTTTGGTGGTTGGGTGTGCATTTTTGATGGGTATCATCAGCCACAGTTCACACTTATACCCTGCATTACCCAGTAAATGGTCTTGTGGGATACCCTCCCAGAAAACCTCTGATAGAGTTGAGAGTTATGCAAGACATGGGAGTCATGGTAACTGCTATGGTTACCAGCACAGATATTTAGGATGATTCCTTTAGTGCTAAACATAGCCAGGCAGTTAACGGAGTAGAAGCCCTTTCTGTTTATATACACCATTTCCTGTTCCCCATATGGTGCTTTGATTTCAAAGGGTGCACATTCTATGGCATCCAGGACTTCAGAGAAGTGTGCTATAATGTGGTAATCCTGCATAGTTATAGCTCTGTCCTCAGGTATATGGGGAAAATGTATGTTGTCACTGGCATACTGTAGCATAGCATTCAGGAATTGATTAAGGATCATGGATGCTGATGTCTGTGACACCCTGTTTGTCTCTGAAAGGTTCCTGTAGCTAATAATCTCAGTGCTACTCATACCTTAGTTTCCACAGGCATTGGTTCCCCTTGGCTTGCCCTTGTTCTTAGTTTAGGACAACAGAGGTTGCAGAGATCCTGTATTGTGTTTCTACCCACCCTGTAGTGCTCTACAGTTTCCACCTCATGCAGACCATGAAAAGTTAAACAGGGTCCAGCCAATTGCAATTTTGCAAACTATATCTTCTGACTAAGCTCACACCCTCATTAGAGGCATATAATAAGATTAACTTAAAAATCTTGGATTTTATCTCAACAATTATTAATAGCTCACCCAAGAATACGTCATACATATCTATTATTTATAAAATTCTCAGAAATGATTTTAGCAAAACAGATGTTTCTTTTTGGAATTATTCAAGTGAAGGTAATAGACAGGTATTCTCAGAAAAAGATAAAAAACTTTCTTTACAGTCTGTGAAGGAATCCACATCTTCCCTGTTCTGGTGTTCAAGGAAATTTTTCATAGATGTTTTTTCACTCCACATAGACTAGCAATATTGTACAAGAAAAATGAAATGAATTGCTGGAGATGTGGACACCCCAATGCTGACTGGATACATATGGTTGTTAATTGCAAAATAATTTCCCCATTTTGGTTAGACTTTAAATTTCTTTGTAAAGCCCTATGGAATGACAACTTTGTAATTTCTGACTCCCTTATCCTTTTCAGTGTTCCTGTTCCTGAAATCATTCCTAAAAACCAAACATTTTTACTATGGTCTATCCATTCTATAGCAAGGAAAATTGTTAGTAAAATTGGAAATCCCAATCTACTCCTGTCTTTAACATTAAGTTTATTCATCTTGTGAAATACACTTGTAAGAATGAGATTGCTACTATAAAAACAAGGACTAACAAAACAACCCATTGTTTAATTGCTTGGACAAAATTATCTAATCTATTAGAGAAATATTAAGTGTTCTCCTACATATATTGCTTTTTTAGTTGTTATGGACATTGTATATAGTTTATTTATTTTTTCTTATTACTATACTGTTAAGTTAGTGGGCCAGATTTACGAAAGCTTACATGGAGTGCAAGAAGAGTGTAGGAGCTCACGGAGGCAATATGTCTGCCGTGCGATCCAGGTACAGCCAGCAGGGGCGTGCACGACAGCTGCTAAAGCAACTCTTGCATGGACAGCGTCATGGTATGCAAATTACCTCATTTGCTGCTGAAAGCTATGGAAATGAGGTAAATTTGCAATCCAGGAAACACTAACCTGTCAGTGGAAGATTAGTGTTATCTGCAGAAATGTACTCCATTGGTAACGGAGTACCGTTCTGTGAATAGCTAAACTGAGCTATGACAGCTCCAAATAAAGGATGCATACAGTTGAGGAAGCATGCCAATGGGCAAATATAAGGCCATTGGCATTTATAAATGTTTAAAAATATTAAAATCTAACTTTTTTTCCCCGATCTCTGATGTTTAAGCATAGAGCAGCACCGTGCAAAAGTGCGGCGCTTTAAAAAACAAGAAAATAATTTAAAAATAGCCAAAAATAGCCATTTTCACTAAAAAGCTTATCCTGCCATGCAGGTGAATGGCAGGCTAAAGACAACATGGCCACTGAGTAGTGGTTGCTAAGGGGGGGGGCTCAGTGTGAGAGATGTAACCATGCATTAGTAGGCAATCCTATGCAAATGAGGATAAGGATAGTGAATCCCAATTTTCCCCAGCATGTGAGCCATGTCCCAAGAGTGTAAATGTAGGAGTAGGTGAGTAGTAGAGTAGAATATAGGTAACATCATGAGGGTGTGTGTCAGAAAGGCTGTAAGCTAATTGGAGCACAGTGTCTTGTGTTTGCCCTGAGTTGCTCAGGATTGCAAGAGACGTGTCTACAGTTGCCCTTTTTGAAAACCAGAAACCAAAGGTGCACACCGTGGAAATATCTGAAATTTCTTGCAAACGTGCACACAGCGTGTGCGCGTGTTTGCGCGGTGCTGCCCCAAGTGGAAACAGAAAGGGAAAAAGAAGGAAAAGAAGTAGTAGGAAGTTAACCAAGGAGAACTAGCAGAGCTGCCAGGTGAAATATATCAGAATCAGCCAATTACACAGGTAGCAGACTAGCCCAGCCCAGCCCAGCACTTTAAACTCTGCAAACAGCATTCTTCCCTGTTTTTTTCCCAAGAACTCTGCAACACTGCAGTATACAAAGAGGGAAAGCTTAAAATCTTTAAAGTCAGACAAAATGTTAGGGGATGCTCTTGCTATCATAAACCAACATGTGCAAGGTGCTGAGGGTGGTGATGTTGTTAATGCTGCTGAGCAACCCACAGTGAGGAGACGGAGAAAAGTGTACAGACCCAGGGTAACCTACCAGGGGCTACATGAGCTGGAGATAGTGGAGCACTATAGGGTGGACAGAGACCACCTGCAGCAAATTGTTGAGCTGTGCTGGCCATGCCTCACACACAGAACCAACAGAGGGGAACCCATCCCAGTGGATACCAAGGTATGTGTTGGCCTAAGAATACTAGCTACAGGTATCTTCCAGAGACTGACTGGTGATATGATGGGGATTTCACAGGCATCAGCATCCAGGGTACTGCACCAGTTCCTGGATGCCATGTCAGCACATGTCGGTGAGCACATATATTTCCCCAATTCCCATGAGGCATTGGCCAGCGATATGTGTCTTTTCCACCAAATAGCAGAATACCGTGAGGTAGTGGGTGCAACTGACTGCACGCACATACACATCAAAGCACCACCCGGTGAGCAGGGTAGGGTCCACATCAACCGGAAGGGCTTCCCCTCCATCAACTGCCAGGTCGTGTGCGATGCCCAGGGCATAATAATGAATGTGTGTGCTGGCTGCCCTGGAAGTTATCATGATTCCTATATCTGGCATCTGACGCAGCTGTACCAGAGATTTGCCAATGGGGACATCCCTGATGGTCACCTAGTGGGGGATGATGGATACGCACTGGAGCCGTTGGTGATGACACCCATCAGAAATGCACACACACCCGAACAAGAACTCCATAATGAGGCACACGCACAAACAAAAAATATAATTGAGCGTGTGTTTGGGATGCTCAAGTCATGGTTCTGGTGCCTGGACACATCTGGTGGAGCCTTGCAGTACTCACCAAACACATGTACCCAAATTGTCATGGTATGTGCCATGCTACACAATATGATCCTGTGGAAACAGCTGCAGCAGGAACAACATGGGGCAGGGCCAAACAGCCCCCCACCACTGCCAAGGCCTGCACAGGCACAGCGTGACTCAGAGGAGGAACAACCTGAGCCTGCCCCAGTAGGCAGATGGAGTCATGCCCAGTATGCCCTGGCATTGGCAAAGAGGCAATGCATAGCACATGCACTGACTCAGTAGGAACCCTGGAAATGACACCTCTCTCTGACTCACACATACAGTAAAAGGAATGCTGAACTTGACACTACCTGTTTCAAACATGTATAGGGAGTGTAATATGTGCATCCGACATAGGCAGCCCTGCAGCACCACATGAGACATGAGTCCCTATTTTAAGCAATATAAAGCACTGCTAAGCAAATTTTACCAGTATTGAGCATATTTAAATACAATTGCGTGTAGCTGTGCACCATGCTAACCAGCGCAACATCGGGCAACGTTGGGCAATGTTGGGCAAAGTCGGGCAATGTTGGGCAAAGTCAGGCAAAGTCGAGCAAAGTTGGGTAAACACGCTCACACCTGCTTTACTGTTCCTTAACCAGTCAGGTCTGCCCAGCAGGGAAATAAAAAGCAGTGACAGGGCTCAAACTCAGAATACTGTGCACTATAGTCACAGTACTGAACCACTAAGCCATGACAGCATTTCACTGGCACAGACACAACTTAAGTCACTCACACATACCAGTTGGAGGGGTCACATACCTAACAGTCACAGCCAGCAGGACAATTGTAGACAAACGCAAACACAAACAAATGCTGTATCATGCCCTCTGAAGAGGCATATGAGTAACCTCCCCCCAGGCCTATGCAGACAGATAACAGCAGGCCAGGCAGTGTGATGTGGGTTGGGTACGCTATGAAGTCACAAACTAATATGCATGTAATTGGAAGCTAAGGTCTGTAGTACAGTGGTATGCCACAAGCCAGTATGATAGGCAACAGTACAGACTGAAATGGAGTAACTTACATAGCAGTGCAGGCCTAGCAAATGTGTATAAGTGTCAGGTGTACCCGTCATCCTATGTACACCCACAGTAACAATCAGGTGTGCCTCCCCGGGTAGAAATGTACAAATAATAGCTGTCCCCCCTGTATGTAGAAATGTTGATAAGTCTATGCAAATTGACACATGGAAGCCCTGCAGGCACAGCATGCTTCCGGTCAATGTACAACATAAAGGTGAGCCCTGAAGTAAAAACCAACTTGATTTTTCACACACATATAGTATATATGCCCATAGTGGGCATGCTCACACACTTAAACAAATTTAGCAAATTTCAGTCAGCAACATACTGAAAGGTCATACTGGGCATGCTCACACACTTAGGCCATGTCTGAGTACAGCAGTGGGCCACACATATCTGCCAGCTGCAGTTCTTACTCCAGACACTTGTCACTATTCACCAGTCCTGCCTTGCGCATACAGTGATATGAAAACAGACCCATATAATATATTGGACCTCTGTCATAATCAAACTATGTACTACAAGTACTTAAGTTGTTCAAAGAAAGTGAAAATGCAAAGAAGATCAATAAATCTCCGATCAGTATCATCAAGAAACAATGAGCACTCCTAACATTATCCAAGCCATGTTCTGGCAAAAATATTTCCAAAGAGTCCATAGAGAACCATGAAGCTTTCTTTTCGCTATGTCATAAATATTATATATATATATATATATATATATATATATATATATATATATATATATAACTCATATATGTTCTGAGTCAGTGCAAAGTGTAAATGAATACATGTACATGACTGACATTGCCAACATCTTATCAGACAGGTTCATACATATTTACCCCCCTTTCACTGACAAAAGGGCCCAATACCATACCTGGAGATTGTGAAAACCCAGAAATCACATATACAATGGTTAAACAGCTCTATCCAAACCTAAAAACACAGCGCCTATGGGATGACATGGTTTCCCTGGCTGTGTCATATGTGAACTCCAAAACAAACAGACCCTGCACCTGAACAGTCTGTTGAGACTCACCCTCTGTACAGGATATGAAACTGTTGAATGGGTTACAGCAACATTTGGCACACTCCACAAGTGTTGGTGCACAACAGACCATGGGAACTATAGTCTTATAAGCCTAATAAGCCTGATCTGCAAGGCCATGGATTCCATCATTATGGAACTCATAAACAGAGCTATTGGGAGCCTACAAACACCCAACCCTACCCATTTTGGTTTGGTCAGGGGCAGATCATGGTTCCTAAACCTGCTAGACAGTTTTCAAGGCAGTTGCCCAGGACATACATCAATGAAATGAGCTACATACGGCCTACGTAGACCTTGAAAAGCCCTTTTCCAACATCCCACACACATGTCACATCCACAAAATCAACAACCTATGCATAAACACATATGTCATCTGATGGATTGCCAACTGGGGCACAGATAAATCCCACAAGGTAAGAATTGTGGTCTCCCTGTTGGACTGTAAGCTGGTAACAACTGCTGTCCCCCATGGCTCAGTCCTGGGACCCCTCCTGTCTGGTGTATACTTTTCAGAAATACAGTCAAACACACGAGGGCTATGGTTAGCAAAGTTTGTGGATGACTGCAAAAAGGTTGTCATAATCGATGTTTGGGAAAACAGAGACATCCTTAAAAAGGGTCTCAGTCAGACAGATGTGGTGTCAAAATTAAGGCCTCGAGCTACAGTCATACAAATACCACATAGGTGCCAACACCCTTAATATGGAGGTAATAATAAGGGATATATGGACACATTGTGGATAGTCATCTCTACTTCCAGAAACACATTCACAAAGTGGTTAGAAAATCATGCTATGTGTTCCCACAAATTGCCAAGGTCTTTGCATGTAGGTCAAAGGAGGTTCCCTCTACTCATCAGTCATCAGACCCATCAGAGATTATCACGGCACACTTGCTGTGAATCTGACTAGGCACCTGCAGCAGCTGGAAAGACCACTGAAGTACCTCAACAAGAGGATTACTGGCCTCAAACAGTTGCCCCATGCAACAAGACTGAAGTTAACTCAATCTGTACTCTGTTGCATACTGTCTACTCTGGCGATCTCTGCCCAACAGACAGGTCCATGTCCAATGCAGAACTGATGTACATGCTCTATCTGAAGTAAGCCCAAGCTCACTGTGCCACATGCTCTAGGGATATCATCATCACAACTATAAATAGAACATGTTTGAGGGATACATTACTAACTCACAGACTTCCCTTGCTTTGGAACAGGCTTCCAACCTACATTAACCTGAGTCCCTCACTGGCACTCTTCCAGAGGAGCCTTGATGAGTGTATGTGAAACTGAACTGTCACACCATGAATCACTTCATCAGCTCTACTACACAGAGGCCTAGAGAACCCCAAGTGTGGTGATAGCTACACACTCTGGCCATACTAATAGATGCCTTCAGGCAGATAGCCTATTACCCACCTATGTACCTATATAAATGTAGGGGGAACACAGTATAATAAGCCAAAGATGGATGGGCAGAGATGTGTGTAAGAGGGTGACCATGACAGGGAGCCATCCAGGACTGTCCCACCCAGCACACATCCCAGTGGCACAAAAGACATGAGGTGCACATCTCACCCACTGTACATAACAGCCACCAGTATCTGTAAGCATGACAGTGTATGTGGTCCATGTGCCTACTGTACAACATGACTGTACAATGAACTACACATCTACTATCTATAGACTGTACCTGTCACATAGGTTCATAGGCATGTAGTAGACTATCTTCATGAAGGCATATATTAGCCTAGGCAAGTTGCGCAGCTTTCACCATCCTATTGGGTACTCTCCTAAGCCCTAGTTCTAATAGTTAGTACCCTAAGCCCCTTTCTTGTGGGGCTGCTGGTGTGATGCCTGGCGTGAATTGTCTGTTTCCCATCCACTCATCAAGATTCCTATTGAAGAGTGTCAGCAAGGGCTCTGTCTGATGTACATTGGGACTCTGTTCCACAGTAAGGCAAGTGTCTGGGATGGTACTCTATCCCACCAGAATGTTGTATTCATTGTTGTGATGAGGTACATATCCCTGGAGTGTGTAGTGCGACTCAATTTTGTTATCCATAGATGGAGCATGTTCAACAGTTATGTGTTGGACACGGCTCTGTATGTTAGGCAGAGTGTACCTCTGAGTAGGCGGTATGCAACGGAGAACAGATTTAGTTTTACCAGTTGTGTTGCATAACACAACTGTTTGAGGCCAGTAATCCTCTTGGTGAGGTACCGCTGTGGTCTCTACAGCTGCTGGATATGCTTAGTCAAGTACATCCAAAATGGTGTATTGTACTCAATGATGGGTCTGATGACTTAAGAGTAGAGGGCCACCACTACCTCTTTTGATCCTGATGCAAACCCTTTGTTGAGTAGGTGGGCCACATAGGATTTCCTAATCACTTTGGCAACATGGTTGTCAAAGGAAAGATGACTATCTACTTGTGTCCCCAGATCCCTTATTACCTTGTCAGTTTTTAGGGGGTAACACCTATGTGGTAGGTTGTGGGTACTTTGTTTTCACCAAAGGGAATTACTATGCATTCTTTCACATTGAGCTTGAGGCCATGATTCTGACACCACACATCTGTCTCATAGAGTCCCTTCTGGAGAATATTTGTGTCATCTGGGGAATCTATTATGGCAAACACTTTACAGTTCCCAGCAAACTTAGTCAACCACAACCGTCCAGTGTTGGCATGTACTTTTGAGAAGTCTATACTAAACAGGAGGGACCTCAGGACTGAACCCTGGGGGACACCAGTTGTTACCGGTGTAGAGTCTGACATGTAGCCAGCAACTCTTAATTTGTGGGATCTATCTGTGAGCCAGTTTGCAATCCATCTTGTGATGTATGGATTCATGCCCAGGTTGGTGAGTTCATCTATGATACCTGACTGGGGAATGGTGTCAAAGGCCTTAGCGAGGTATAGGTAGGCTGTGTGGAGCTCATTTCAATCATCTGTAGCCTGGGTAACTGTCTCAAAGAAATCCACCCAGTTCAGGAGGCGTGATCTGCATATGACGAAGCCAAACTGGGTGTGCTCAACTGTGTGAAGGTTCCCAATGTCTTTATTGTTGACTTCCATTATGATTGGCTCCATTGCCTTGCATATCAGACTCGTCAGGCTCATAGAGCGTGAATGCCAAGGGTCTTTTGTGGCCCCACCCCTGTGGAGTGGGAAGAACATTGCTGTGCAACATTCTATGGGTACATATTCCGTACAGAGGATGTAGAGAGATGTGTAGCTATCCTTGATGAATATGGATACATCCCCACTCTATGTGCTATGATCCAGGTTCTGATGCTGGAAGGTATGGAATGAGTAGTATCCTGGTAGTGCTGGTGTGCTCTCTGGAGCCATGAACTAGGTCTCTGTTACTGCATAGATATCAATATTCTCCATACTGAAAAGTGCCTTGAGTGTGTGCATCTGGAGGCTGAGACTTCAGGCAATGAGTAGCATTTAGCTCACTTTGTGGTTATTTGTGTTGGTTATGGGGTTTGGTTTGTCCTGAGTGACCAGTGTTCCACACCTGAAGTCAACGCCTCATTGGTCCCATCTGACCATAAGCTAATTACCCTACATATCCACATTCTGGCCCCACCCCCCATTAAGGAAACCATGTTAAAATATTTCTCCAAAGCCAACTTCATGCTTCTTAAGACAGAAGTGGTGAACTTCAGGACACCCATGCAGATGGACAATACAGTTACGACTACTGAATCCTTCACAATTGCACTTTATAAGCACTTATGTGAGTGCATGCATCGTGCTATCACAAACAGAACCAAGACGCAATCCTCCAAGAAAAGGAAGCCAGTCTGGTGGTCCCCTGCCATAAAAAAACTGCACAACAGAAGGAAGAAACTGCTGCAAAAGAGGGTAAAATCCCACAAGTGGAGGAGCTCCCTGGTCAGCCTCAGTAAGAAGCTGCGATCCCTGATAAAATCCTCCAAAGCTAGTTATGAAAACAAAATTGCCACTGATTCTAAAGACAACCACAAAGCATTCTATAGCTATGTCAAGAATCTCAACAGCAATACTCAGATCTGCTCTGAGTTGCAGCACAATGGCACTAAATATACATGCCCAACTGATATTGCCAACATCCTGGCAGATAGGATCAGTGCTAACTTTACCCCCCTCTCACCCATGAAAGAGCCCATCTCTATACTGCAAGAATGCAAAGTTGCTGTCATCACGGCTGCACAGGTAAAAAACACTCTCCAAAGCCAGGAACACAGCATCCATGGGACCAGATAACATCACAGGCTACATTCTACATGAACTACTGAATGAACTGGAACCACACCTATATACCATGTTCAGTCATAGCCTCACCTCAGGCTTTGTGCCTGCTGAATGGCGCACAGTGATGGTTATCCCACTACACAAGGGGGGGGGAACCACGGACCCTGGGAACTAATGCCTCATTAGCCTGATGACCCTGGTCTGCAAGGCCATGGAATGCATCATCATGGAACTTATAAACAAAAAGACATTGGTAATCTCCAAACTCTGGACTACAACTATTTTGGGTTTGTAAAAGGCAGATCATGTCTCCCAAATCTAATAGACTTCTTTGAAACAGTCACCAAAGCCGTAGACAAGGGTAAGGTGGTTCACACAGCCTATCTAGATCTTGCCAAGGCTTTCGACACCATCCCCCATTCTGGAATTATAGATAAACTCACTAAACTAGGTATAAATCCCTATGTAAAAAGATGGGTTGCCAACTGGCTCACTGACAGAACCCACACTGTGAAAGTAGCAGACTCCAAGTCCGACTTCAGACCAGTGACATGTGGAGTACCACAGGATTCAGTCCTGTGTCCTGTCCTGTTTGGTATCTACTTCCCTGAAGTACAGGCTAACACAGAAGGTCTTTGGCTAATGAAGTTCCCAGATGACTGCAAACTAGGAGCCATAATCGAAACTACTAACAATGTGGACATCCTACAAAAGGGCCTCACTGAGACAGATGCCTGGTGTCAAAGCCATGGCCTCAAGCTCAATGCCAAAAGGTGCATTGTCATCCCCTTTGGTAAAAACTCTGTACCCATGAACTACAACATAGGCGGTAGTATACTTAACACTGAAAGTGTGATAAGAGACCTTGGGTCACAGGTGGACAGTAGACTCTCCTTTGATAATCACATTGCCAAAGTGTTTAGAAATTCCTTCTATGTAGCCCACCTAATCACGAAAGGGTTCACCTCTAGATCAAGAGAGGTCATTGTGCCCCTCTACTCATCACTCATTAGGCCCATAATAGAGTACAATGCCTCATTTGGTATGTACCTTAATCGGCACATGCAACAGCTGGTAAGACCACAGAAGTACCTCACCAAGAGGATCATGGGCCTCAAAGAGATGCCCTATGCAGCTCAACTAAAGAAACTCCAGCTCTACTCGATTGCTTACTGCCTGCTCAGAGGTGATCTATGCCTGAAGTATAAGGCCATGTCCAACCTGGAATTAATGGACATGCTCCACCTCAAGAAAACCAAATCTCTTAGAGCCACACGCTCCAGTGAATTAAACCTCAGCACAGCAATAAACAGGACGTACTGGAGGGATAGATTCCTGTCCCAGAGACTTTCCTCACTCTGGAATAGAATCCCAGTTGATGTTAGGCAGAGCCCCTCGCTGACTCTCTTCAAGAGGAATCTTGACGAGTGGATGGGAAATTGTAAATTTACCCCTGGGATCACTTCAGTGGCCCTGCTAGACAGAGGCCCAGGAAACTAATTTAAAAGGGAGGCAAAAGCCAACACATTATGGCTAGGCTTATAAATGCCCTTGGGCAGATAGCCTAGTACCTACCTATGAACCTATGAACCTTTGAGCCTTGCCTAGAAAAGGTAATATGGGGGCAGCAAGAGCCTTGGCCAGTATTCAGAAGCATAGGGGTGACAGGTGCAAACCATCTGTAGCGAAGCAACAAGGCTTGTCTATCATGTCATCACAGGCAGACAGAGACTGGATCCCCTTTGAATGACACCAGAAGTTCAGCCAATTGTTGAAGTTTATCATCTTTCTGTTATATTGCAGTATCATGTAGGTGAAAGTAAGATGCTACTCAAGGTCAGGGTCATACCAGCCTGGGCTTCATGATCATAGAGCTAATATATATCTCTTGTCATGTTGTCTTGGGAGGTATGTCTCAGATCATTCACACTGACATGTACAAAGAACACGTCATATATGTACCAGTTCTGGAGTGATGTAAGTGCTTGTGTTATGTGGCGGATTATAGCACCTGACAGACAACTGATAGTAACCTTCCTCTTGTCTAGCCAAGTGAGTGGAACATCTGTGTGCCTGACTATGAAGTCACCTATTACTAGTGTGTTGGGTATGTTGTTTTGCCTTAAGGCCTGTTGTGAGGCACACTACTTTGGTGTATTATGTGTTTTCTGGCATGTGCTTGGAGGTGCATATTGCTTGCTTGTCTGCTTTGGAGGACACTCTCTCTTTTTCAGATTAATATTTGTATTCTCCGAGTATGGTAATATGTATTTATGTGTGTGTTTTGCTGGTGCTTATATTGTAGGTCTATGTGAGACAGTTGGTGTTGTGGTTGTATGACCCTACTCCTCCTGACTGTATTGTCCAGTATTGGGTTGACAGTGCTTAGCCACCGGTTTGACCCTGTGTGTGCCAGCATGTGGTGCATCAACCCATATATGATATGGTTATGGCCTATGCATACAATACACTCACAATACACCTAGTATGATAAGCCTGCTGAGGTTAGCAAATGTGAAAAAAAACTTTGGGCAAACTGTCAGCAAGTAATGTCTGTATTGCACCCTGTAACTCCATATTGCTTGCTGAAGTGTAAAGACGGACGTAGTCTGGATTAAGAACACTGCACTTGCCAATTGTGTGTGTGTCTGTCTGTCTCACCCTGGGGAGAGAGCAACCTTTTTTGGAAACTACGCACACCCCTTAAAAGTGGTATACTCATCTTTGTCAAGTCTTACGATGTCACCATCCTACAAATATACCTGTGGAAAGGCAAAATCCCAGTAATGTGTATAGCATGTTATGTAAATGTGTTCTACTGTAGTATCATAATGTAGTTAGGTAGGGGTTTGAATCCTGCACTTGCTGACTGTGTGTGTGTGTCTCCCTGGGGAGGAGCATCCTTTTTGGAGACTACTCACACCCCTTAAAAGTGGTATACTCATCTTTGTCAAGTCTCATGATGTCACCATCCTACAAATATCCCTGTGGAAAAGTGAAATCCTGTTATTGTGTATAGCGTGTTGTGTAAATGTGTACTGCTATAATATCATAATATAGCTAGGTAGGGGTTTGAATCCTGCACTTGCCAACTGTGTGCATCTCCCTGAGAAGGAGAAACCTTTTTGGAGACTACTCACACCCCTTAAAAGTGGTATACTCATCTTTGTCAAGTCTCATGATGTCACCATCCTACAAATATACCTGTGGAAAGGTAAAATCCCAATAATATGTATAGCGCGTCATGTAAATGTATACTGCTGTAATATCATAATGTAGTTAGATAGATGTTTAAATCCTGCATTTGTCAGTGGTGTGTGTGTCTCTCTGGGAAAGAGCAACCTTTTTGGAGACTACTCACACACCTTAAAAGTGGTATACTCATCTCTGACAAATCCGATGATGTCAACATCCTACAAATATACCGGTGGAAAGGTAAAATCCCAGTAATGTGTATAGCGCATCATGTAAATTCATACTGCTGTAATATCATAATGTAATTAAGTAGTGGTTGGGATCCTGCACTTGCCAACTGTGTGTGTGCCTTGCTGGGAAGGAGCAACCTTTTTGAAGACTACTCACACCCCTTAAAAGTGGTATACTCATCTTTGACAAATCTGATGATGTCACCATCCTACAAATATACCTGTGGAAAGATAAAATCTCAGTAATGTGTATAGTGCATTGTGTAAATGCATACTGCTGTAGTATCATAATGTCGTTAGGAAAGAGTTTGAATCTTACACTTGCTGACTGTGTATGTGCTCTAGGCGTGTAACACTGTTGGGCAATGCGGAGTGGGTTTTGATTTTTCTAGTGTATGACATATCACAATGACAACTGTATGTGCATTACACATGTAAGGTAGCTGTGGGGCAAATCCATATGCATACATGTGACCTCAGGTATTTCATAGGTGGGTACTCTGCTTTCTCCATGAACACATGTGTTATCTTTGCCAGAGTGTGCTGGCGCTTTACAGACCTTAGGGCACTTCTGTATGCTTGTGACAAGCTTAGCAACTGCAGTGATCCCTGGGCTACATCTTCCGTTTCACATCCACTCATCACGGTTTCTATTGAAGAGTGTGAGTGAGGGTTTATGCTTGAGGCATATTTGAAACATGTTCCAAAGCAAGCAAAGTCTGGCAAAGATGACTAATCATTATAGGTGTGCAACAACCTCTGTGGATCTGCATGCAAAAACCCTTTATTGCTAATGTGCTCCACAGAGGGATTTCCAAAACCCTTTGATAATGTGATTATCAAAGGAGAGATGACTTAACACATGGCTCTATGTATACATTAGTACCTGTTCCACATTTGGGGGGCTACTTCCTATGTGGTACTCTGGGGACATTTTGTTTTCTAAAAGTGGATAACTATGCTTTATTTGGCTTATAGCTTTACAGCATGAGTTTGCCACCAGGTATCTGTCTGTATGATACCCTTTTGGAGGATGTTTGCGTCATCTGGAGAATAAAGTATAGCCCACAGTATGCATTGTCATCAGACGTGGGCAGACATATCCCTACTGTGTTTGCTTGTACCTAAGAAAGCCATATGCCAAACAGGAGTGGTCCCAGGACTGAGTGCAGGTGAATACCACTTATTACTGGCATAGAATAGTACATGGAGGCTGCAAATGTTACTGTGTGTCCTACATCTGTGCGTCAGTTGTCAAGCCATCATCTAACAATCATTTATGGTCAGTCTGTTGAGGTTATGTATAATACCAGTATGTGGGATGGGCATGAATTGCTGGTTAGCTATAGCTTGGCTGTGTTCACCTCCCCTCCCTCACTTATAGCATTGTTGACTGGCTTGAAGTCTACTAGGTGTAGGAGCCATGATCTGGCCTTTAGAGAACCTAAGTGGGTATGGTGCAGTGTTTGCAGCTTCATAATGTCTCTGTTAATGAGTTCCATAATGCTGTGCTCCATAGCCTTCCAGATAACATTTGTCTGGCTTATAGGGTGAGAGTTTCCAGGACTTGTTGTAGTTCTACCCTTAATCAATTTATGTTAAAATTTGCACTGGGTGTGACGAGGGTGGACAGGTTTAAGAATAAGTATATTAGAGGGTCAGGCCAGGTTTGAAGGTTAGTAGACCAAGCCAGATAGGCAGGATTAAGTTGGCTTGTACATGTGCTGAGGTGGGATGCAGAGTATATTGTGAAATAGATGCTAAGGATGAAGCCGCCAGTTAACAGGAAGAGAGGAATGCCTAAAATGAGGTTTATGGCTGCGGTGAGAGAGGACATGCAGGTGGATGGTGTGACAGTGCAAGATGCAGTGGGCAGGAAGAAATGATGCACTGTGGCGACCTCTAATGGGAGCATCCAAAAGGAAAAGAAGAAGAAGACGTTGTAGCTCAACCCTTGTGGACTGTGAACACCATTACTGTGTGTCATTCCACAAGTATGTAACCTGTATAGAGGCTGCATCTGGACAGAGCATTTAGGTGAGTGGTGACTTCATATGTCAGCTTGTGTATGACACAGCCAGGGACACTGTGCAGTACCATTGCCACTGTGGTGTGCACTTTGTTAAAGAGATGTTTTAACTAGAGTGTCTGTGAATCATCAGGTTTTACATTCTTCAGGTCTGGAAATGTGGCCCTTGTGTAATGACAGGGTGCTGAAATCCGCATTCAAACTGTCTGACAAGGAACAGGTAATATCAGTCAGATAAGTGTACTTTGTGACCATTTACATTAACTGTGACCCGATCTGAGATTTCCCCTGTAGATTATGAACAACACTGAAGAAAGCTTTAGTGTTGTCTTTGGAATCCTTGCCATTTTGTATTTTGAAGCTTGCCTTGTATGTTTATTGAGGGATTGTATTTTCCCAATGATACTGACCAGAGAGGTTATCCCATCTTGGTATGTAACTTTTTTTGGTACAACTTCACACCTTCTATTATATATTTAGTTTATGGCAGGGGTACATGAGACTAAGGCACTTTTACTGTATAAGTGAGAATTTCTTGTGTTTGTGATAGCACGGTCCATGCAACCCTGTAGGTGAACAGTGTACATTAATAAAGGATTATGCAGCTGGGACAGTGCTAACCTTAGTAATGCAAACCAATGACAGATAGCAACAACAGCATCACCCACAGCACAGTGTCAACCCGTGTCATACACACACATGCGTACTCAAGTTCCAAATGTGTGTAGTGCAATGCATACTGACCACCAATAGAAAGTATGGAGTGTTAACACTGGTCAATACAGGGCATTTCATCCTGCCCATGTGTCCAATATGCACGTACATGCAGACAGTGCACTTCCACCATGTTCACAAATGTACACCTGCAAACCTGTGCTGCACACACCCCACACTTACTGTCCACTGTATAACACATGCTGACGCAACTACACACATCAGCCAAGTGGCAAATGGGCAAACAAAATGCAATTGGAGTAAACACTGGTGGAAACAATACAACATTGCTAATTACAGCTTTAATGCATCATGCCTGCTCAGCTACACCTTCAAGGATATCATTACACTTTACTGCTGACAACATGCTACACATTCAACCATTGCTATACTTTATTAAAGTCACCCTGTGCATCAGCACCATGTTAGCCTGTTCCTGCATCAATGTTACAGATGACAGGAGGTGGCACAGGTTTCATCATATGCACAGGGTGTGTTGTTGGTTTGCCAGAGGCCTACACTGAGCCATACAATCAACATGTGCATGTGAGTGTGTGTGTGAGGGCCATGAGTACTGTTATGGGCCAATGTTGATGTAATGTGTGTGGGTATGTGTTTGCCCTAGGTTTCTGGTTTATGTGTGTGTGTCTGCATGCACACAGTTCCACCATGTGGCTGCCATATATGGGGATTTGTGAGACAGCTACAGACTGTACCTGGCAGGCTTTACAGATCACCATCTCTGGCCATGGATACGGAACCTGTGCTTGGAAGGGATGCTATAGACAGTATCAGGTACTAATCCAGACTGGGTACTATCCAAAGAGGTTGACATATGTCCACTGGATCCAGGTCCCTGCTAGGACTGGCCAGAGCCACGTGTATGTGGTCTTCTAGGAAGGTCTATGGACAGCCCCCCAACATTGCTGGGGCTGGTACTGGCACTACGGGAGTGACTGTGACTTGCTGGACATCCACGGCAACCTCCAGCTGCTGATGTTGCTGGCATACGTCCACGTTAATGTCTCAACCATCCCACACTGTCCTGACACATGGACATAGCATTGTGGAGGACATCCAATGTCTCACCCCAATGTCTATCAATGACCTCAGTGTAATTGCGTATGGCACCTGCTAGGTCATGGATACTGTCATTTACAGAGGTGTTATGAGCCCTCTGTGCCCTTAGTCCCTGTCTGGTGTACTGCTCCATTCGTGTATGTGCCTCCATGACAGCCTGGAGCATGTGTGTGGTAGAAAGAGGAGTGGCATGTCTGCCAGGGGCATGATGACCAGCATTGCTCTGATGAGAACCCCTGGGTATCTGCCTATATGGTACCGTTCCAGACATCTGGCTATGGCTGCTGTCTCCTTATACATGTGCCATAGATACCACACTGTCCTGGCCAGTGCCAAACATACACTGTCCCTCAGCTAAGGGCAATGGTGATGATGGATGTACAGGCAGTATGACTGTGTGCATGGATGAGGTGGAGACTTGTGTACTGTCAATTGGTGGCCCAACAACAGACCCTGACATACCTGCCTGTGCCGCAACACACCTATCCTCATGATCACTGTCTGTCTCAGTGACATCAGGTTCCCTGCTGTACTGAACCAGCCCTACCTCGGCACCTGTGAGAGGAAAACAGGAAACATACTTTAAGACCTGAACATGATGTCAGACCACATGCGCACATGCACACATGCACACATACGCACATGCACACATGCACACACACAAAAATACACTCCTCCCTAAAGCAGACACACACAACACCAGCAATCTCAGAACATACGCAATAGCAGGTGATGGTGGGGTACAGTATCACAAGCAAAACAGTCATATCACACATGTCAGCATGCAGGACATGTGTTGCTCAACAGCATGCAGTGCAAGTGTAGACAGCCCTTGTTACTAACAGTATACATGGCTTTGATGCATGTGTTTTGTTATTAGGTGATAGGCCTCACCCTGGAAAACAATGCATACATGGACACAACATTGCTGTGCAGGTATTCAAAATGCTGTAATGTACTGTGCACCATAACTCACAGGTGTACATACCATTGCTGGATGTGTATCTGTGTGTCAGATAGGTATCCAATGCTGATTACAGCCTCTGTGTCTTTTGCAAATAATTGTAGACACATTTTAGCACATGCATGATGAGTATTCACACAACATCATCAGTGGTGCATGTATAATTGATGGAATACCATTCGGCCACATACCCAATGTACAGTACTTATGGTGAGTGTAGATCATATTGTGGACATGCCAGTGTCATCCATTACATGACATGCTAAAACACAACTGCATATTTAAACACTACACATACCCAATGTGTGTCATACGACCTAGCCACTCAATAGCATCAGAAGACATATATGTGTCAGTTGTGCAAATGGTGATTGGTATGCATATTGTTTAGAGGTGCATACGTGTGCATACATGCAACATTAAGGTGTATAGCAATGAAAGCTATGTGTAGTTCTGTGGTTACAATAACTGGATGGGGTATAGTACCATAGGCCATCATCATGAAGCATCATGTGGTCACTCAAGGCTACAAATGTTTCCCAAACCAGCAATACTCAAGCTGTACCAGAACTGTACTACCTTGGCTACATTCACCATTTCACAACCAGTTGTTACATGAGTTTGTAAGGAGGCCAATAAGGAGCATTCCCTGACATGAATGTGTAGTGTTTTTCAGAGTGTTTAAATGCCCCATGATAGGCCTCTATCCCTCAGGTATATTATGTGTAATGTATGGATGAGATTTTGGATACTGGAGTGTGTCTTTACAAAGGGTGTGGGAATCCTTTATGTGTAGCATGTTAAAATGCACTGTGTATGACATAGATGTGCATGTTATGTGCATGTTGAGTATCAACTGTGCCTATCCAATGGTCACTACAGTCTAGACACATTTGTTTGAGATGGTCTGGGTATTGCATGTGTTTGAGGCAGCTAATCACATTAGTGAGATGTGCGTGGTCTTACACCAAACATGCACAGCATGCATTATGGGTAGGTACGTTACATGTGTACACGGCCTACACCTTAACTATGACATGCACTTTTTATTTACAATAATAAATGTAGAACACACTTACCAGCATCTGTCAGCTGCCTTGATGTCACTCCAGAGGGACCTACATAGAGATGAGACAGTTTGTCAGTGGCCACAACTGTGGCATTGCTACTGTGTGTTTGCAATCTTACAGTATAACAACAGTTTGCATTCACAGGGCTACAGATTATGTTCCAAATGATCAGTACTGCACAGCAACAGGCTCCACATCTTTTAACGACACACTCCACATCTCACATATGCATGATCTACCAATACAGATAACAGTAGTCTACAGATATGCCATGTTACCTACATGCTCCATGTGTGCTTGCTAGGTGGCTCCAACCTCCATCATGGTGTATGTCTGCTGCTGTTGTTGTTGGGCAGGTGCCACCAGGCTCAGGAGCAGCTTCTCCACTCTGGTGAGGGGGGGGTTGGATATTAACACCACCTCCTGTTGCAAGCTGTTGTCTCCGCACATCAGCAGCACGCTGACGGACATGTCTGAGAAGATCACTGCAGTGGTGGCGTACCTGCTCATATGTCCGGTTATGCAGGCCTACCTCATTTACTCTGCGGACAACATCTTGCCACATTGCAGTACGCTCCTGCTGGTCCTGGCTGGTTCATGAGAACATGAGACTGTAGTGCTGAATCATACTAGTAGTAATTATATCATCTTCAGCACTACTTTAACTGGGGTTCCTGTGATACGCCATGATCCCTGGAAGACATAAATATGAAAATATGTCTGAGCAAGTCATATGGCACATTTAACATTATACAGTACAGATATCACTGAACTGCCATATATAGCAACCTATTAGCTAACCGAGAGTGAAACACTTTAACTGCCACTTATCACTGCTCACCCCACAACTGCTTGGAAGTGCCTGGCTCACTCTCTAGAAAATCACTATATCAGACTATACAAGAGTACCTGGCACACTGTATGCAACACGATGCACCACCTAGCCACAGCAGATATACATCAAGCTGATGTGTAAAGAAATATATCATCCATCACAATGAGTGTAAGGTCCAGTAAATTTATTACTATTATACCACACAACTTGTTAATGGCAAACCCATGGCCAAAATATGTACACAATTGGGAATATATGTCGCATACTGCTGTAGTACACTATGAATGTTGCTAGATACGCAGTTATATGTTTTACCACACATATCTCAAAGGACATGTTACAGACATACCCACACACACATCAGACATAATTACAGGACACAAAGGTATGACAACCCAGATAAGCTTTCAGTGTGTACTATACAGTACTGTGTGTCAGTACTTACACAACCTTAATCTTGAGAAATGTAATCTGTGATGAATACAGGGACCACACAAAACAATGGATGCAAGCAATGTGGACTTACACCATACTTTGCTGTACAGGCCCAGAGCTTCAAGTAGTACTACAGCACACACAGGATTTGGATTCAACATCAGTACCAATCAATAATCATAGATGTAGTGCTTTAGCCTACAATGACACACCCTAGTCAAAACCAAGGGCCTTAATCACACTGTATGCAATAGCACTTTTTCTGCCTAGCAAAAGAATACACAGCTTTTGCTAGGATCAAAGCAAGGACCCATAATACCATGACATAAACAGTTTCCCACTAAGCTATCCCACAGATACATATCTTTGACATATTCACAAACACATTGACCATCACAGTCAGTCAACAGTACAGAGAATCTATTGCAACAAGTAGATGTAGGTGTGTATGAGTATATATATATATATATATATATATATATATATATATATATATATATATATACATATACACATCCATTGGTGTGCATATACATATATATGTAGGCACATATACATTTCACCTTTCATAATGAGAATATCAATTATACAAAGGATGTGAGGTGTACAGTAATGTAACAAAATCGCACAGTCTTGGGATAAATGCATTGAAGGTGTTCACAGCCCAGGTAGCTTTAGCAGGCCTCACTGGCTTCAACATTGCAAACTGAACAAACCACCCACAGTGTTTAACCACCACATGTCATATACCAGCACTGTATGCTGTCTTGTTTGTCACACACTAAAACCTACATACAAATATGCGCATACTAACCTGCACCAACATATATATCTCCACCCTTCACAAACAGTTGCAATATGTCTCCTGCTCTATGCACATATACAGATGTGAATATATTTATTCCACATATATATTTCTCCGTATGTGTGTGGCATACATATACAAGGTCCACACTGTTGTAAGTCCCTGGACCTCACAGCTGAACTGTTGGGCCTTGCTGCAACACAAACAGGTGTCACATATGAACACACACTAACATTAGGGGGGTATATATGGCTACAAATGCTAGATAAGCATACTAGACTGCTACAGCAGTTGCCAATGCTAAGCTACACTTTAATATGACTATCATGCATGTGTTGTTCTGTCACATCCATGTTTATATAATGTCAGCGCTAATCCCCCCAACAGCCATTGGCCACACTACTGTACAGAGCACAGATAACATGGATCAGATCTTTGACATTTAATGCTGAGCTACACATTTCACAGGTATGTCCCACTGCCCACAGGTACACACTGTATTGTCCATAGCAGTAGTTAAGCAGAACATCTATGCAAACATAAGTACTGCTGCCACATATGAATGGTTCACATTATGTAGACTATCCTTCAATAACATCTACTACATGCCAGTAAATACATATGTGTCACATACCTTTCCTTTGTATGATTTGTTAATATTTCTTTTTCTTTTTCCTTTTCTCTGACAGAGAGAGAGAGAGAGAGAGAGAGAGAGAGAGAGACAGTCTCTGCAATAGAGTGATTGAGTTTGTTGGCAGAGATTGCAACCTGCTTTTGTAGGTATTTGCACATGAGCATGTGATGGCCTCTGCACCAATTAGTTGCCACAATTTGCTAATTGCATGCAGCCTGCTGTGTAATAATTGCAGTAATAACTGTCATAGCAACCCAGTACTATAAATTGCTAACCCAGGTAGGCGTGGCCCTTTCAGCATTCCAAGATGGAGACCATCCTTGTTTGCTGTGGACATCATTATTTAAGACAGAAGGTTGGTATAGTTCTTATATCAGAAGCCAGGGGTGTAGCCAGAGATTTACATTTTGTACTCAGACCTAATGTTGCTGCTTCCAGTACCCACTTGTCAATGTAGAAATGTACTCACCCCTCAAAATGCTACCCCAAGATACATGGAAAGATGTACTTTCTTTTCAACTTTTACAATTAACCGCCATACAAAGCTAGTTATTGAGATGTATTCCTTTGGCACAAGAATTGTTTGTGAACTGCTATACTGTGAATATTCATTTACTCGGTTCTAAACAGTTTGTGATTTTTAGTGTTGACATTAGCACAAGCTGCTCAGAAAAACTGGACACAGTTCAGTACTGTGAGTATGCTTACCTACATCCTTGGTATACCATGCACACACAGGTATATTCTACATTTGGGTAGGGGTGCAGAAGTACAGAGAGCGTAAGTATTATTGTGTGGATTTTATCTTGCTGGACTTACAGGGTTGCTGTGTACATGTTAGTTTATCAAGGCAAGTAGTCTGTCTGCGCAACTCCCAACTGTGGACCTATCCACATGTTAGCCAGAGAATAGCCTGTTATTTTTTGTCTGTGCACCACACAGGTCTTTTCAGCAATAGAGCAATGGCATTGTTACAGTTGGTTGCTACCAGTACATGGCTACATCCATTTGTATGTGTTGTATCCCTACATAACGGTATGTTTCAGAAACTCCTTCCAAAGCTATTTGCACAGTGTGTAACAGCAGAAAGGCTGATATGCCTCTGTGCTTCTGCCTCTGCCAGACCTCTCAAACACTCAGGTACATATTTGAACAGACTCAGGGAAAAGTAAAGAAAAAGTCAGGGACACCCTTTAAAATGTTAGTGCCATTAAGATGAAACATTGAGAGAATCAGAGCATATGAATTAATACACATTTTCTGAAGTAAAAGAAGTGTCTAACTCTTAATTATTGTCATTATTCATTAAGTGTAATTCTCCACCTTTCTGGCCAAAGTCAGTAGTTTTAGGAGGGATTCAGAGGGACAGAGCTAAAATTTGTGCCAAAATCAGGGACATCCCTGAAAATTAGGGACAGTTGGGAGGTTTGGCCTCTGCCCTAAACCGATATGCCAGTGTTTGTCCTGCTGTGATACTGTGTGGGGTTGTAAAGTGATGGTGTAACATTATTTCCTGCTAGAATGGCTGCTTCTCTTATCACACTCATGTAATGTAATCCCACAACAACTGTTGGTAAAAATCCACAGAACAAGTTGTGTGGTATGGCATTCCTATTTTTCCTTTACATTCGCTCATTTTGATGCATGATATATTTATTTCAGCATCAACTTGCTGTGTATCTACCGTGGCTTAGTGGTACTTCATGTTGTGTAGAGTGTACAAGGTCTGGGGTTCGAGACTGACAGAGGTGCTTTATTTTGCTCCTGAGCAGAACAAGGACCCTCACATACAGAGTGACTAAAGCATTTTTAAGCAGTTGTAAGCGGGTTTGCGTGGGTTTGCGTAATGCTTAGCAATGCTTAGCTAAGAGCAAACAAGCGCACACTCGCTCAAACCTGCTAACTACTGCTTAATAATGTTTACTCCCGCTAACCCCCGTGCTCATTCTTTTGAAAGAAAAGAAAAATGGGGAGATAGGAAAGTGGTGAAAAAGGGGCACAAAGAGGGAAAGACAGTATGGAAAGTAGCTCGGGATGTGCAGGACGGATGTAGGGAAGGTCCATAGCTGCCCATTTCTTTAACAGCAACAGCTGTGCATATGGAATAAATTTGAAGGTAGATATGAAACCTTCAACCCCTGAGAGAGGGGTGAGGACAACAAAGTATGTTGCAATGCCAATTAAATTACATTTTATGTGTCCAGTGGACATGTGTGAAAAATGGGCAGCTATGTATGGGGCGTAATTTTTTTTTTTGGGGAGCAGATTGCCCTTTTTCTTTTCAGGTGAGAGTGGAATGTGGGGTATGGGAAGTAGGCATATTTGGGGAGGTAGGTTGGGGAGGTAAACAGACAAGACAAACAAGATGCATACAGGGGAGGTATATGACACGTGGTGGGTGAACACCTTTGACTGGGAGGGATGTTTGGAAATCGCAAGCCCATGAGCCCACAGATGGAAACAGTGGGACTGAGGTTCCCACCCATGGGCAGTCACCACTGCACCTTCACAGCCCAGAGGGTGGTTGTGCTGGGGGCTGTGTAGGAGGTTCAGGCTGACCCGGAAGTTGCACCACTCGTGTTTAGTAACAGTCAACAGCATTCCCAATTAGTTATAACAGCATACAGAAGTATTCCTATTAACCCAACACACCAGATTTTCAACAGTTGAAAAGCAAGCATTAACACATGCATATATAGAACAATAGTGGACATTACAACAGCATGCAGGTAGAATTGATGGCAACAGGCCACCAATATTGTGATATTTTAACAGGGCACATGCATAGAAATAAATGCAAATATTTATAAACCAATAGGACATATGTCCCAACAAATGTTTTGAGATTAGACATGCCGATTGAGGTGTGGAATTGCATTTTTAGGCACAAAAAAAGGATAGCTCAATTAACAACTTATATATCCTTCTAGTTTTCACTACATTCCTATTAACTGCAGTTATATGTCCCTTACATGTATTATTACACTACCCAATGTCCTTATATTGTGCAATTGGATTTTGCTAGATCATTATATACATGAGCTGTATCTTACATACAAGCTGTCCAAGATGCAGATGTTACTGCTACATATTTTGAGAGTTGCTCATACACACTACTGCTAAGATGGTACACTGACAGCTCTACTTTCATATAATTATCTAGATATGTTCAGGTGAAAGTATTAGTTATATGCTAACAGCTGCCTACATTTCTGGCAACACACTGACATTTCTGGGGAACACAATACCAAGCTACTCATATGCCAGATTAATCTGTACATGCTGGGCATGAACCAAGAGTTGAGGGCTGTAAATATGCATAAAAGCTACTGGCACTCCCTTCATCCATGTTATATGGGCTTACCCAAGTGTGGGTTAACACTGCTTAATACAACAGTACTATTTGTAAAATGCAACAGTACAACAACATATCAAAGAAAAGGACACAGACACACTCCAGGAATTATACATTCATTAAAGGATTATTACACCATTATTTATTGGGTTAAAACACTTTTTGAAGGCTCTCTCATTTATTTTATATAACAGTACATGCAGAATAATTACTAACCTGCCTGATGACACAGCCTTTGCAACCTATCTTCATGGGCTTGCTGATTCATAGCCCAGACACCTGCAGCTGTGAAGTAAATGCAGTGATATTGAGACATACCTATCCATAGTATAGATAAGCATAGCAATTCTTAACTACTTAATACAATGGCTAATTACTCACTACTGGGGCATTAGGAATCACACGGGACTCCTGGATCCACTGGTCCAGTTGATCCTCCTTACGTCACTTCAGGTCAGAATAATGGTGCCTGGCCTGCTCACCAGTCCGAGGAACACCAGTGGCACTGGTGAAATCATGAGCAAGACTGTTCCAGGCCTCCGTTTTATATTGGGTGCCCTGGTACTGGCCCCGCAGGATTCTTTCCTCATGATTGTGGACAAGGAGCCAAACCATTACTTTGGTCTCCTCAATGCCCCAGCGTTGCGCTCAAAATCGAGTGCCTTCTCCAACACCGGCCATGCTGACTGCAGAAGGGAGCTACAACCAGTTATGGCAAGTATTCCCATCTGTGGAGCTTAAATATGCCTCATTTCCCACACTTATTTATGATTGGCCAGTTTTGAAAAAATTCAGCTGTAGGCACACCTGCTTAGCTGATGTTGGCAATGTTTAATATTCCTTTGATAGATACGTGGCTGTTGAAAGTGCATAGTTATGAAATGCTATCATGGCTTAGTGGTTATGTACTGTGACTATAGTGCAGAGTATCCTGAGTTCAAGCCCTGTCACTGCTTTTTATTTTCCTACTGGCCAGACCTAAATGGTTAAGGTACAGTAAAGGAGGTGTGGCCATGTTTAGCCGACTTTGCTCAACTTTGCCCGACTTTGCCCAACATTGCCCAACGTTGCTCGACATTGCTCGACGTTGCCCAACATTGCGCTGGTTAGCGCGGTGCGCAGCTACACGCAAATACATTGTATTTGTGCTGGTTAGCGTGGTGCGCAGCTATATGCAAATACATTGCGCTTGTTAACGCAGTGCTTAGCTACGAGCAGTTGGTTTTAAATATGCTAAATACTGCTAAAATGTGCTTAGCAGTGCTTTATATTGCTTAAAATAAGTTACTCATGCCTCAGAATGCATAACCATTTCACCTTCATATATATATATATATATATATATATATATATATATATATATATATATATATATATATAAATAATTTGTTCACTACTACATATAACATTTGAATGCTTTTTACAAAACTTATACATGTTAAATGTCAGGAAATATTTTTGTATACAGATTTCCAACAGAAAATAGAACTTGCAGTAGTGGGACTTGAACCGGGAATGCCCCCTCTTTGTGCGAAGGCTCTAACCACTACGCTATTGCTATTTTGCTTAACTTGCATATTCATTTCTTATTATCCTCTTCAGTGTCTAAGCTGCTAACTGTAGCTAAGCAATGGGCAATCCCACGCAAACACGAGCAAATACGGGCAGCTATATCGGAAATAAAACAAAAAAGAAATACATTTCTTCTAATTTTAAAATTTGTATGAGGTTTAACATATGGGGGAGTGTAGTGTTACAATGTACACATGTGAGCGGACTCACTCATGTAACTCGACCTTTCTTAGGTTTTGTCAGTGCAGGGGCGTGGATTTTTGGACTGCTCGGCAATCCGACATGCCTCCTACACTCGTCCATGCTCCGTGTAAGCTTTAGAGTTGAGGCAGCACTCCCTCATTAATATGCATGGTATGCTGCCATCATACTCTTAGACTGGCTTTTCCGTGTAAGACTAATCTAGTCTTACACGGAAGGTTATTAAATCCTGGGGATTGTGTTATAAAATGAATAAAAACTTTTTGGGAAAAAAAAGTTTAACAGGGTCTAAACATTTTTCTCCTTTTTGGCTGAGGTCTGCTAGCAGCAGTGGCAGCAGCATAGACTTGAGTCTGTTGTACATACACATGCAGAAGAGCAATAACAGCCCTTAACATTCTTTCTGTGTAGAGCAGTTTATGTGGCTGTATTCCAATAAGTTTTGGGATTCAAGACAAAAACCTGCACTGAGTGTACATGATTGCTTTATAGCTTGTTGAATAGCTCCTCCCTCTTGGATTGCTTAAATAGACTACAGTACATCTGCTTATGTTGTAATTAGCATGTCACAATGTTTACTGTGTTTGCACAGCTCTACAAGGTGTGTAGAGTCTCTTACTGAATAAAAATTGGCACGTAATGTGCACTTGGTTTTAGCAAGCCATGCAGGTTTTATTGAATCTGCATCTTCTCCTATTCCATTTTATTAACAACTTTATTTATAATTTCTGATGTGGTTTGACAACTTACCATGGAAAAACATTACTCGATAATGTATCAGGAAACCTCTCAGTACATGAAAAGCAGATCTCTCTTTCTCTCTCTCTCTCTCTCTCTCTCTCTCCTTTTTTCTCCTTTTTTGGATCTATCAAAAGTCTTTGCTATGACCAAACATAAACTGATGTTACAAAATATTTCTTAACACAAATGATCTCATAGTACTTTAAGGTGTTTCTCCAGTTACCCTGAAAGCAGAACCCACCATATGTAATGTGACAATGTCCTCTCTCTCCATCCTTTCCAGATTTTCTTTGGGTACCACAAGGTTCTGTCCTTGGACCTGTAATGTGTAGACCATTTAGCAAATGTATTCACCTTTGGTTATTATATGGTTATTCTCTAGGCATGTAATAGTCTGCAGACTGATTGCCTAGTATTTACCTATGAACCTTGTTTCAACTAGAACAGCACATTATTTATAACAATGCCCAATACTGACTCATCTCCACAAGCCAAAATCTTAATACAAACAAATCTATGAGAATGCACTTTAAATCTAGTATTACTTTCTCAATCCATTGCTGAAGAGGTAATTTCCAACAAGATTGTCCTTTTAATACTAAATTATCAAGTAAAATTTGATAAGCATGTTAAATCAGTTCATACTAAAATGATCCAAAAATTGAGGTCGTTCTATAAACTCATACCATCCTAATGCTAAATAAATATTAAAATCTGAAGCAGGTATATAGAGCTACAGCATTCTTACCACCAAATACATGACAATCTACTGCTTCCATGTGTCTTATTCATTTTTAATATATTCTTTACATGTACTTATAATCCTTTAGTTGTCTGTTTATAGTGAGTTATAGCAAGATTTGGGGCTGGTCAGCCTATCACCATTTTTCTTTCTTGTAGCTTGGGCAGCTGATATTCAGCCATTAGCTTAGCAAGAGACAGCTGTTGCTGGGCATCAAACACATATACTCCACCAAAGGTTCATGGTACTGGAAGCAATTTCCTTATCACCTACCTCACAACTTCTGTTCTTCCTCCTCACACTTAATATCTATTTCAAAATCCATCTATTATGTTGTTGATACTTGACACACTGTCTGTTCACAATCTGGAATAATTCCACAGTTTTCCTAAAGCAGACCCAAGTACATTGGCTGTCAAATGTGAGCTTGAAAATGCTTAGCAGACAATGAAGCTAAAGCTTGGAAGTTCCTCAAATGTTCATCAACAATGATCATTTTTCTTATTAAATTTTGTATATCTCATTTTTAGTATTTGTCTAGATAATCTGCCTCCAAATATTATTTCTGTAATGTTTGTATTAGCTCAATGTTTATAGAAACATAGGAACAATTCTAGGTAAGCAATCACAATTGTCATAGGATTCCTAGCCATATACCTCTTTATGTAAACACACTTAATATGGGAGGTGAGGACTAGTAAATGCTAGAAATGCTTAGCAAAATATTTAAGAAGTGCCAAGCATGATTATCCTGGTGTCAATTTGTGTTCACCCAGCCAAACACAATGACCAGCCTTAAATGTAACCAAGGAAGAATATTTTTATCCAACTATTTTACTGAATTTTTCATAAACAAAATAGCAAATTCACAATGTTTACCCATTCTAGAATAAAATATTAGCTTAAGAAAAAACTATTTACAATATGTACAAATGTCTGAAGTAAAATTGCAGATTACAAGTAAATTAAACAAGTTCCGTTAGCACAAATGTCAGTTCAGAAAGGGTTGTGAACCATTTGTAGAGTCTCAATGAATTATAAAACTTTTATCCAAGGATATTAACTATAGTCTTTGGATAAATTATGAGTTCCTTGATTTTAGTTTACTTAATTGACAGTTCTTTCACTGAAGACAGGGAATCTTCAACTTTTTGACAGCTGTTAGTTTCCCATCTTCTGGTAATACATTTTCTGGTGACAGCCAGTATTGACCATAATAAACATGAGTTATTCATGTTCAGAGAATATTCTTTATTTACATTAAAAAACGAATGATTTCGTTAATGAAAAGGAATTAGTGAATAATGCTTTGAGAAAATCATCAATACTGTTCTAAAAACTTTTTTAACTTAGGACAGTCATAAAATGTGTACCCAATCAGCATTAGTATATTTTGTACATCTTCAACAGGAAGCTGTGAGACAGTTATTAAATTTTATTATTTTACTTGGTGTCAGAAAAGCCCTATGAAGGTATTTCCAAGTGAAAATGCTCCAGTATTGAGGCCATGAGGTATGGTTAATGGATAACAGTTTTTTTGTTTTTCATCTTGGGGGAAATTAAAAGAATGACCCTTGAATATAAAATTCCAATATTTCTGGTTTATGGAAGACTTATATACAATTAGTATGTTATATAATCTTGAGATGACATTGTCTGTGGTAGACTTATTATACAAAATTTCACTTATGAAAGTTATCGTCATTGGTCTTTCCTGATAAGATGAGTTGCTAAGCATTCAGCATAGATCATGGGAGTAACATAAGACACTTTGTTAGATTAACCAGTTCTGAGAAAGCAAATCATACTTTTTGATAAGAGTATCAGAGTCTAAAATTTTGACATCATTTATGCATTGATGCTAGTATATGAAATTCTTAGTTTCCCAATAATCTATAATATTAAGATGTATTTTATCGGGAAAGTTTCTTGTGATTTTAAAAGGTGTTAATATTTCAAACCAAGTTTTAATATCTGCATTGGAGTTAAACTTCCAAAATAAATAATAAAGTGATTTAGTGAGTTTAATTTGGTGAGTTTAGCAATGTTATTTTGAATAATATGACATAAGAAGATCCAGAACTTGTTATAATTATTATTTAGTTTAAGTTTAGCTACAGAGGGGTTTTTATTAATGAGTAAGGTGAAATGTAATAATTTCCAGTTAGAGTGGTAACTAGGGTCTATCCAGTTTAGGATGACTTTAAATATGGATGCATTTATGTATGTTTCAATATCAGGGAACTTAATTACTTTTTGCTCCCAAAGCCTAATATGATGGCTAAAAGCAATTCTGTTTCTTTTGGGAAACCAAAGGAATTTCATTAATAAATTGTTTGTGTCCTTGATGTATTTATTATTATAGTAGAATTTAAGAACTAGAACCACATAAAGTATTTTTGGTAGAAGAGTCAGTTTAACTAATTGTAACATGTCCTCAAAGGTTATGAAGATGTTATTCCAATGATATATATGCTTGCTTATTACGTTTATAATATATTTATAATCACAATCCATCATATTTCTATAGAATTACATAATGTTATTCCTAGGTAGTTTAGATAATCTGAGAGTGTGCCAATAATATGATGATTGCCTGATTGTAAGTTTCCTTTGTTATTTAAAAGCATGTGTTTGGATTTTAATTTATTCAAATGTAGACCTGAGATCTTCTGGAAATAATTCATTACAGAATCTAATTCTAGTAAAACTGACTGTGATTTAATTAATATGAGTAAGATATTGTCTGCAAAAAGCATTATCTTGGAATTATATTGTTTGTAAATATATATATATATCTATGATTTTTGAACTGTCATGAATAATTCTGGAAAAGATTTCAATGGCTAATGCAAATAAAATAGGGGATAAGGGGCATCCCTGCTTGGTACCTTTGGTTGTTTGGATAGATTCAGAGGAAAAGGGACCTAATGTAACATATACTACATTGTTTTGATATTTTTTTAATTAAAGAGGTAAAAGAGGAGAGAAAACTGAAATAGTGCAGCACTTCAAACAAATATTCCCAGTTGACAGAATTGAAGGCCTTCTCTGTGTTCAAACAAATCAGTAATGCTTTGTCATTCTCTTTAAGTATTCAATAAGTGCTAAAATCCTTTTGATATTATCATGTGTGTGTCTTTTATGTATAAAACTTGATTGATCATCATTTTTTATTTTTATTAATGGAAACTTCAGTCTATTTACAAAAACAGACATGAAGATTTTATAATCATTATTTAATAATGGAACAGGCCTATATGAACTACAAAAGTGAAGATCCTTATTAGCTTTTAATATGGGTGAGATTAAAGAATATCTCCATGAAGGTGGTATAATGCCATTTGATTGGACTTCCAATAATGTTTTATTAAATAAAGAGAGTACAGATGTGGGAAACAATTTATATATTTCTATGATTATACCGTCCATCCCAGGGGCTTTGTTAGGTTTAGATTTTTTAATTGATTGCTTAATCTCCTCTAGTGAGAATTGTGCTTCAAGAACTGTATCTAGGTTTTCAGGGAATCTTAGCTGATTGAGTGAAGGAATGTCTAATTTAATATGGTCCTTAATTGTGTGATTAGAACCAAAATGTTTCGTGTAGTGAAATTTGAAGGCATCTAAGATATCACCTAAGTCAGATACATATGTATTAGAACCTTCCTGTAAAAGTTTGCTTGAAATATTTGATTTGGAGTGTAATTTTACTCTCATCGATAAATTATGCATATACTTAGGGGATGATGCATAAGAATTTATTTTAACCCTTTCTAGTGCTAGATTAGTTTTGTGGGACAGGATATCTGAGTATTGTTTATAAACTTTTTCAACTTTATTTGCCTCATCGGGGTAAGTTGGGATGATTTAGATTTAATATTTGAGAGATGAGATTTGAATGTTTTCTAATTCTAGATCCCATTTCTTCTGTTTGTTTTCTGAACCATGTTGTTATTTTACCATAGAGATAGGCCTTTAATGCATCCCATACCATAATTTTGTTAGATTCTGGAGTGAGGTTTGTTTCTAGGAAAAATTGTATCTCAGACATGAACCAAGGTGTGATGTCATTAGTTTTGGTAGCATAAGCTGGGATTCTAGTTATAGGAATACGTCTTTTATAATTAATTTGAAATTCAAGAGAGAGTGTGTCATGATCTGAGATGGGACTTGGAAAGATTGTAAAGGGGGAAATATTCAACCTTAGTTCATTGGAGACTAAGTTTCTACTGATTCTAGTCTGTGTTTTGAATGTATAATCTAAGTGAGAAATTTTCAAAGAAGTAGGATCCTTAATTGTAAATATATTTAATAAATTAAGAGTCTCAGCTAATTTTTTTTAAGTTTGGCTATAGGAGAGATTCTTAAAGGATGGTTATTAGTGGTGTCAGCACTATCTAATATACAGTTAAAATCCCCACTTATAATAAGGTAATCTTTACAAACATTAGTAATATGATCAAGATGTTTCTTACCAGTTTTCACTCCTAAGCCTGGAATCCAATAAATGTTGGTTAGGGTCCAGATTCTATCACCAAATTTTAAAATATGTATGGCTAGAAGTCCTTCTGGGTCTTCATATTTATAGATAAATTGGGGGAGAACAGCACCTTTTCTCCAAAGAATCATTACCTCTCTTTTTTAGTCTTATAAGTGGTATGAGCAAGGGTAGCAAAGTTGTTTGGGGTCCACATTTCTTATAAGTTCATAGGTTCATAGGTATTTACTAGGCTAATGACCACAAGAGGCTTTTTAAGCCTAGCCATACATCCCAAATCTCTGCCAAGTTCTGATACCCCTGATAAGTGTAAGCATGGTCTGGGAGATGAACCATTTACAGGTTACCTGTTTGTATCAGAGACATAGGTGCCAAACCAGGGATGAATTTCCAGTTTTCCATTCAATTGTCCAAGTTGCACTTAATTGGATTAGGGAGGAATTCTGCTTCACATGGATGGGGAGCCTGTTCCATAGACCGGGTAGCCTCTGGGATACATACCTATCTCTCCAGCAGGTCCTATTTATATTACAGGCAAGGTTTAAGTCTTTAGAATGGGTAATTCTTCTACTGTTTGTTTTGTGAATATGCAGGAGGTCCATCAGAGTGGGGTCTGACAAGGCCTTGTATGCCAGGCATTGATCTACCCTCAAAAGCCTGTAAGAGACAGAATACAGGGATAGGGACTTGAGGTGGTCTAAATAAGGCATATCACTTATGCCCTGTATTCTTTTAATGAGGAACCTCAGCAGACGTTGCAGTTGTTGGATATGCCTGGTTAGGTACATACCAAAGGGAGCATTGTATTCAATGATAGGTCTGATGAATGCTGAATACAGTGGAACAATGACTTCTTTGGACTTAGGCTCATAGGTAGGTACTAGGCTATCGGTCCAAGGGCCTATGTAAGCCTAGCCAACAAGGTTCCCTGGCTCACACTACCCAAGAAAGTTATTTTCCTGTGCCACTGTCGAGCAGAGACACACACAGAAGTGATCCTTCTGGTGTATTTCCTATTTCCCATCCACTCATCAAGATTTTTCTTGAAGAGTGCTAATGAAGAACTTTGCTTGACATAGATGGGTAGCCTGTTCCAGAGTATGGGAAGTCCCTGTGACAGGAATCTATCCCTCCAGCAAGTCCTGTTTATTGTGGTGACAAGGTTTAGGTCCCTAGAGCATGTAGCTCGGAGGGATTTGGATTTCTTTAGGTGTAGCATGTTAAAAAGCTCTGGGTTTGACATAGCTTTATATGTCAGGCAGAGATCACCTTGGAGTCGGCGATATGCTACAGAGTAAACCTAGAGTTTTTTGAGGTGGTCAGTGTAGGGCATTTGTTTGAGGCCAGTAATCCTCTTTGTGAGATACGTCTGTGGCCTTTTCTGCTGCTGCAGATGTCTTGTGAGGTACATTCCAAAAGGGGTGTTGTACTCCATAATGGGTCTAATGAGTGTCAAACAGAGGGGAACAATTACCTCTTTTTTCCTCGATGAGAACCCTTTTATGATGAGGTGTGCCGTGTAGAAGGACTTCCTGACTACTGTAGCAACATGACTATCAAAGGAGAGACTACTGTCCACCTGGGTCCCAAGATCTCTTATCACACATTCGGTGTTAAGTAGATTTCTGCCTATGTGGTAGTTCATGGGTACAGAGTTTTTACCAAAGGAGATGACACTGCACATTTTGGCATTGAGCTTGAGGCCATGGCTCTGACACCAGGCATCTGTCTCAGCGAGGCCCTTCTGTAGGATGTCCACATCATTTGGGGACTCGACTATGGCTCCTATTTTGCAGTCATCTTTGAACTTCATTAGCCAGAGGCCTTGTGTGTTAGCCTGTACTTCAGAGAAGTAGATACCAAACAGGAGAGGTCCCGGGACGGAACCCTGTGGTACTCCACTTGTCACTGCTTTGAGGTCAGATTTGGAGTCTGCAACTTTTACAGTGTGGGTTCTGTCAGTGAGCCAATTGGCAACCCATCTTGTGATGTAGGGATTTATACCTAGTTTAGTGAGTTTAGCTATAATTCCAGAATGGGGGATGGTGTCAAAAGCCTTGGCGAGGTCAAGATAGGCTGTGTGAACCACCTTACCCTCATCTACCGCTTTGGCGACTGCCTCAAAGAAGTCGATCAGGTTCAGGAGGCATGATCTGCCTTTCACAAACCCGAACTGGGTGGGATCCAGAGTTTAGAGGTTACCAATGTCTTTGTTTATGAGTTCCATAATGATACGTTCCATGGCCTTGCAGACTAGGCTCGTCAGGCTAATAGGTCTATAGTTCCTGGGGTCAGTGGTGGCTCCCCCTTTGTGGAGTCGGATAACTGTTGCTGTGTGCCATTCAGTGGGCACAAAGCCTGATGCAAGGCTATTACTGAACATGGTGCTTAAGTGGGGAGCCAGTTCATGCTGAAGTTCATGTAAAATGCAGCCTGGGATGTTGTCCGGTCACATGGATGCTGTGTTTTTGGCTTTAGAGAGTGCAGCTTTTACCTGCATAGTTGTGATTACAGGGACTCTGTATTCTTCCTGTATAGATATGGGCCCTTTAGGGTGTGGGGGGTGCTGTAACTCAAAGCAGATCTGGGTGTTGCCATCAAGATTCTTGACATAGCTATAGAATGCTTTGTGGTTGTCCTTAGTATTAGTGGTGAATTTGTTTTCGTAGCTATCTTTGGAGGATCTTATAAGGGATCTCAGCTTCTTACTGAGGCTGACCATGGAGCTCCTCCACTCATGAGATTTTACTCTCTTTTACAACAGTTTCTTCCTTCTGTTGTACAGTTTGTTTATGGCAGGGAACCACCAGATTGGCTTCCTTTTTATGGAGGATAGGGTCTTGGTTCTGTTTGTGATAACACAATCCATGAACTCGTGTAAGTGCTTATAGAGTGCATTTGTGTAGGATTCAGCAGTTGTAACTGTATTGTCTATCTGCATGGGTGTCATGAAGTTCACCACTTCTGTCTTAAGAAGCATGAAGCTGGCTTTGGAGAATTTTTTTTACCATGGTTTCCTTAATGGGGGGTGGTGGTGGGATGTGGATATCAGGAGTGATTAGCTTATGGTCGGATCGGGCCAATGAGGAGTTGACTTCAGGTGTGGAACACCAGTCACTCATGTTGGTAATGACTAGGTCTAGGATATTGTTGCCCCTGGTGGGAGTATGGATAAGTTGATCCAGAGCATTGGAGTTTATGAATTCCCGAAAGTGTTGAGCTAAGGAGTTGGTACACGAGTAGTTTTCCCAGTTAATGGTGATGTTGTTGAAGTCACTCATTATTAGAGTGTTTGGTTGAACCCTAATATTTTCCAGTACATCAAGAAAAGAGGAGTGGGAATCCTGGGGCATGGTGGGGGATCTGTAGCAAGTTACAATTTGGATTGCAGTTTTGCCCAGAGTTAGTTACACTTGGATAACCTCGGATGCATTATGCTGAGCAACTAGCCTGAAGGTGTGGCTATCCTTAATGAATATGGACACACCTCCGCCTTTGGTGTTTTGGTCCAGGTTACATGGCTGAATAGTGTGGTATGAGTTATAGCCTGGTAGTGCAGGGGTGGTCTCTGGAGCCTTGAACCACAGTGAGTCACTGCACAGGTATCGATGTTCTCTATTTTAAGGAGTGCCTTGAGTGAGTGCATTTTGAGATTTAGACTTCTTGCATTGAGTAGAATTACCCTCAGTTTTTGCTTGCCTGTTCCTGTTACGGTGGTGAATTTGTTATTTGAACCTTGCCTAAAAAAGGCACTATAGGGGCAGCAAGAGCCTTAGCCAGTATCCAGAATCCCAGTGGGTGACAGGTGCAGGCCATCTCTGGCAAAGCATTGTGGTCTGTCGACCATGTCATCCCAAGCAGATAGATACTGGATCCCCTAAGAATGACACCAGAAGCTTAGCCAATTGTTGAAGTCAATCATTTTGTCCTTGTACTGCAGTATCATTCGGGGCGATGGCAGAATGTGACTCAGGGGTAGGATCATACCTGCCTGGGCTACAAGATCAGAGAGCTCTTCCATGTCTCTTTTCATGTAGTCCAGGGAGGTATGTCTCAAGTCATTCACACCAACATGGACAATAACAGAGTCATATTTGTACTTGTTGTGAAGTGACCTGTGTGCGTTGGTTATGTGGCGGATCCTGGCACCCGACAAGCAGCTGACAGTAACCTACTCCTTGTTTAGCCTGGTGAGTGGGACATCAGAGTGCCTGACTATAGAGTCACTTATGACTAGTGTGTTGGGTACGTTGTTTTGCCTTATTGGCTGTGGTTGAGTGGCACACTGAGTCTGTGGGCTATGTGTCATTTGGGTTGTGTTGGGGGATGGAGGTTGCTTGTGTTTCTGCTTTGGAGGTCTCTGTTACTTAGATTATTATTGAGAACCTCCGTGAATGTTTTTGTGTTACTATGTGTGGATTTTGGTGGTGTAGATTTAGTGATGAGTGTGGTGTGAGGCAAATGTTTACCTTCTCCTCATGACTGTCAAGTTCAGTCTTGGTTGGAGAGAGCTTTACCTCCAGTTTGGCTAGATAAGTCCATCTCTCACAGGTTATAGTGTTGGGTGGTAGGAGGAGAGGGTTGTCTGTGTACATGAGGCAATTTCTGCATTGCCTCAAGATGTCCAGATTTATCAGATAGACAGGAGAGAACACTGGGAGCTGACTCTTGGACATGCCTGAATAAAAAACTATTTTCCTCTAGATAAGTGAGGAAAGTGAGTACAAGAGCTGTTTTTCTCTAAGCAAGTGAGGAAAGTAAGTACCAAAACTGTTTTCCTCTAGGTAATGAGGAAGATTGAGTGCTATAGTAATTAGTAGCTTATTTAGTGCTTACAAGTTCTGAACAAGTGCTGAGCAAGAATAAACAAATTTAATTGCTAAAACTAAGAATCTGTATCTACACTAGACGAGTTACAGGACAGAATTAAGTGCAAATGCAGGCTTTCAAATCAGAAAGTCAAGAGAGATGCAAGAGATTGCCCAACTGGCCATTAACTACAATTTCTGGGCCAGAACTACTCCTTATGTGTTAGGTATGGCATCTAAGTGTTGGAGGGAAGCCTTCAAGCTTATCAGTGGGAGTGGTAAGCACTAGGCAACCTGTCTTTGTTTATAAGTTGTGCAACATAGAATGATTTCCTCACCACTGTAGACACGTAATGATCAATGGCTAGATTACTATCTATGTGTGTCCCTAAGTCCCTGACTACTGGGTCAACTCTAAGGGGTGTGTTGTCAATATGATAGCTAACCAGGGATGGATGACTTCCCAAAGGATACCATTATGCATTCCTTGGCATTTAGTTTTAGTCCGTGACTCTGACACCAGTTGTTTGCATGTGTCAGCCCCTCCTGGAGAACATTTGTGTCAATGTGAGATATATGAGAGCATATCCATGAAACAGACAGTACCAAAATTACTTGTTCTAAAGACTTAAACCTTGCCTGTGATATAAACTGGACCTGCTAGAGAGATAGGTATGTATCCCAGAGACTACCCTGACTATGGAACAGGCTCTCCATCTATATGAAGCAGAGTTCTTCCCTAGTCCAATTCAAGTGCAACTTGAAGAATTGGATGGGAAACTGGAAATTCATCCCTGGTTTGGCAGTTATGTCTCTGATGCAAACAGGTAACCTGTAAATGGTTCATCTCCCAGGCTCATGCTTACACTTATCAAGGGTATCAAAACTCATCAGAGATTTGGGATGCATGGCTAGGCTTAAAAAGGCCCTTGTAGTTGTTAGCCTAGTAAACACCTATGAACCACAATGACAAGAAACTGCAATGTGAAATTATGAAAGCATGCAATATAACATCAGAACTATACAATAAAGTAAATTTGGTATGTAAGATAACTAACAAACTAAGCAAAAAAAGCTGAATCTTTTGTACACAAACATGGAATTTGAAGAATTCCTAGTCTGGTGGAAAGGCAATGTTCTAACAGACTACTTTCAAAAATCTTCCTGACCATGCCAAGAAGCTCCAGTAAGTATAAACAAGACAATTATAAAAAAAAGAATATTCTGAAAGAGCAGATTCTGAATGCAAACTTTAGTGAAGAAAAGGGAATGATTAACAATCTCAAGTTATTTTACCAACTGATCAGTTTTAGAAATAGTTCTATTTAAGGAAATATATAAAGTTGTGGAGCTTGAAACTAAACCCACTGTTAATAGTACCATGCCACCCACATATGCTGGATGGATAAAATATGTATATGTTATAACAAAATATATAGATAAGATATGACATTATGTCACTGAATTCATATGGAATATATCTATTACTACATCCAAAGTCATACAAAATATGTTTCTGATTTGTAATACAACCTCTCTGAAGTGGTTTTAGGTTAAGATAAAATGTAATAAGCTAATAACAATGATGTAAACTATAAACTAGTGTAACAGTGGACCAAATACTTGACAACTCTCACCACTTGACTGTATGGATAATTGATTTTATAAAAACTAAAACAGCACAAAATACTATAATCATTTGTCTTTGATAAGCCACTAATCAGCTAGATAATTAAGATGAAATGTTCTGCTTAACAACAAAGAAGTAATGAATGCTGTGTTAGCAGTCACCAATGAGACAGGAAATATGGGTAATACAATAAAAGCAGATAATGTGCTCATCAGATGAATATTTTCTTAGAAGATGAGTGCAATCACTTCAAATAGGGTAGACGTTCATTAATAACAGTTATTATGCATTCATATTAGTCTGTTGTTAAAGCTCGGTACAATGAGCCATATCAGCCCCTAATGTGAACAAATGCATAACATTCAATCTAGTGTAATGTAGAACAAGTTAAAGTTCCAGTCTTGAAGCACTAATATTTCAAGAAGATATTATTACAAGTCATGTTTCATTAGTTTTAATAGAAATGTGTGGATAACACACCTTGCATCTAAATCAGTGACAGTTTGTGTTAGTGTTGTTAAGTTCCTGTCTATTGCTATGCTTCTCTAGGTAGAGCTGAAAGTTGCTGCTGTTGCATACTATTCTGTGATAATCAAATGTATGAAACACTAAAGTGTCACAGCTTCACTTTATATAAATTCCTGATAAAAAACATATAAACATATACCTATATATATATATATATATATATATATATATATATATATATATATATATGTGTGTGTGTGTGTGTGTGTGTGTGTGTGTGTGTGTGTGTGTGATAATGACAAATAAATGCATTTATGTTAATGAAAATAAAATAATGCTACCTTATCAAAACAGTAAAGGAATTCATCATTCTATAAATGCCATGACATAATCAACTGTCTGTGGTGCCTTTGTAGAGGCAGTTATGTGTGCTGCATTAATATAATTAATATCACCACTTAGTTGCTGTGAAAACAGAAGTCGTAACAGCTTACTGCAATATTCAGAATATGTAAAGTGATAGTAGTCCAAAGTTTTAAATATTTGATTATTTGTTTGGCTGTAAATATTGTTAAATCTTTGTGGAATCTGCTTGCAAGCATATCAGACTAAAAGGTTTTAAGAAAAGTACCACAGTGAAATGTTTCCCTTAACTTCCTATGTAAGACAAAAATGGGGAGCTTCTGAGACTTAACACATTACAGGGAAGATAATTTGTGGTTAAAATGGCTTAAGGCATGCAATCTGGGGGGTAAAGCTTCACTCTGGTTGAAAAAATATTCACCTAAGTAAATTAGAGTATAAATTGTTGAAAAAAAGCATAAAACAGGTTCTAAAAAGGTAGCTGTGTCTAGTTACTGCCATTTTGAAGTGAAAAAAATTGCTGTGAATGAAAAACACTGTTACCAGTTGTAAAAGACGTATGTTGAAGAGAAATAAGCTATTATTAAAGATTTATGATTAGAACTAAACAATAGTGGCAATTAAGTGTAAAAAAACACCATAAAAGGGTAGCAGCACATAATTAAATAGTGATTTACACCTTAAAAGGTAGGGGCAATCAATAGCATTCAGCATAAATGTGTGAACATGACTCAGACTGACAAGACTTTGGAGCAATACAAAAAGAAAAAAAAAAGTTACCTGTAACACTTGATGAAGTTGATGTTGATTAAGTGGTGAAGTTTAGGATTTAAATATTTCCCTTTTTTACCCTTTCTTTTTTCAACAGAGATTAAGCTGTTAATCATACTGTAACTCTGCGATGTGTGAACATTTAATAAGACAAAGAGGTCATAGCATAAGCAAAGCATGCATTATTTGGAAGTAGATGCTTTGAGAGATTTTGTAGTGTTGACAGAAGTGATGTCAAATTTCTGCTTCTTCTTTTTCATCTCTGTCCAACTGTTCTTGTCTGAAGTTCTTTTGAGAGTGGGTGATGATAACCAGTCCATGTCCTCAGGTATAGGAATAATGTCATTATTTTCTATGAAGGAGGAATTTTTTCCAGGTTGTTAAAGGTTCTTACACCATTGGATAAATGTATTTTAATCTGAGCTGGATAAATAATCTGAACTTTAATGTTTGTTTTGCTTGAGAAGATTGATAGGGGCCATCTTTTCTTTCCCATGTCCAGAACTCTTGTAGAATTATCATTGTCAAATCTGATTTGAGACTTTTTAAATTTTAAGGGTGCTTTTCTTCAGGCTATTTTAAGGACAAGATCTTTGCAATGTATGAGAGAAATTTTAGCACAAAGGATCTGGGTGGTGATGATGCTGACGTGGAGGCTGGTGTCCTGATAGTTCTATGAGCCCTTTCTATACCATAAGAATATCCTTCCTGAAGATCCAGAATTTCAGGAATCCATTTGTTTAGGAAGGAGAGCATGTCAACTCCCTCGGATTTTTAGGAACTTCAAAATTTCTAATATTACACCATCTTTCCCTATTCTCCAAATCATCCAACTTATTTTGTAACCAAGTGTTTTGCTTTAAAAGAAACTATGTTTGATGTTCTTCTTCTCTGAGCCTGCCATCATTGTCAGATAATGCTGTTTCAATATCAAAATTTTTGGTCTGGTGCTGTTCCTTAAAAACTTCTGCTTGGTTAAAGTAACTTTCTTTAAGATTTTCTAAGTTTAGTTGAAGCCCATCCATTTTTAAGGATAATTCTTCCAGGGTGGATGTCATCAACTTCATATCTTTCATCAAGGCAGAGTCAGCATGAGATTGTTTGGATTTGCTCATTTTCTATGATGAAAAAGTCTCCAGTAAATTTGACAGAAAATGTTCAAGAATAATCCACCAAAATTGAGTTAAACTTAGAAAAAGTTGTTATAATTAGATTTCTGTAAAATCAACATTAAAAACTATTTTCCTGTCTAAATGTTTGATTTTGAAGAGCTCTGAAAAATTGCTGCTACCAGTTAGGCATCTTGGCTTCACCTCACCAAAGAAGAATTTTATTTAACCTGTAGTAGCAACTTATGTCATGGGCTAGGAATGATTGAGTTGGGAACCTATACCTCCAGGGAGCCATGTTTATTTGCTGGTGTAGATTTTGGATCTGGTTCAGATGTTTGTAGACCCACTGTGTCTGTAAAGATATAGGAAGTCAAATAGGATGGGGTCTTTCATGCATCAAAATTCAAGACATTGCTTGAAGTAGCTAGTAGGCTACCAAGTATAAGGAAAGTCATGCTAATCTGTTAGGATAGTTATCAGATTTTAGGCCTTTATCATACATGTTTGGAAATTTTTGTGGCCTTCCCAGCTGAGTTTTGTGCTTAGATTTGTATATACTGTAGATCAATATATGTGTATGTATCCAGGGGTTTGCACAAGTGTATAAATACTGTGCATGTACGAGCCTGACTGCCATTTGTAGTTAGCTGTTGAGATATGAACATGTATATGTGTAAGCTCTGTTTGTTAGTTTGTTCATATTTACAGATGCTGCTATCCATCCTGATGTGTTTCTGTATATTAAAGCATCTAAATGAGACCCCAAACCTTCTCATTATTTGTATTAGAGATGAACGCGTGACATATACAAAAGGGGGGTAATGTTTTTGATGATTATTCTGATAAGGGAAAAGTAGAACAGTAGGTGACTTTTTTGGATCTTGAGGATAGTGCCTTGAAAATTATCTGGGTCAGATAGAAGGACTTCCTGACTTTAGTAGAAACATTGAGTTTATAACTGCTGAAAGGATTTTCACTGAAGTGTGGTCGATGAATAGGTGTTTGCTGAAATAAAATGTGAGCATACTAATATAGGCCCAAAACATTATGATCAAATGAGAGGGAGTTGCCAACATACACACCCAGCCTTGTTTTGACCATGTCTTCCTACATGTTTTCTTAGTAAGCATTTTATATTAAATAGTAGTTCAACTTGTCCATTGCCCATACATGCATCATTTTACTACAACCACCCATTGAAAAGGCTGGCATAACTTAAAAAATTAATTTTGTGTGAATACAACCCTATCTGGAAATAATCATTTTTCATTAGTGCTACTTGTAAAGGGTGCATAACACTCTAACCCCCTCCTTCTTTAAAACTGGAAAAAAGGAGGTTTTATATTAGTGTGCGCATGTATATAAAAGTTTGTGTGTATCTTCTTTTGTTTGAGAAATCCATGTTTGTCTTTGTTCCTTATGTTTTTCACATATATTCTTTGTCAGTAGAGCCTTTTTTCCCTAAGATTTCTCCAAAACTGGTCTGTGCTCAAATGGACACTGCTGGTCAATGAATGTAAACAACTAAATGCATGCACACACAAGATTTTTTCAAAAGGCTCTGCCACTAATTCACCTGAACAGTATAGACAAGATGCTCAGGCTGCTGAAAAAGAACTGGCACACTTACATCATATATCCCTGTGGCAATATCTCACAAAATATATACTAAGAAAATAACATCAAAAATTACATTAGAATATCTAAGAAGCAGATGCCTAAAGAGAAAATCCCTAAAGACTAACACATATAAGGAAGTATGACTTACATTGATGCCAAACCCCAAACGGGAGTATTTAACACTTTTGAAAGCAGACTGATTACACTGATCATCCATCATAAATCACAACAATTGTCTGCAAACATCACAGGGCAGTCATTATGAAAAACACTTTATTTGAAAAATAGATTGGTGTATCAGGTTTGTTAGTGTAAATCTTGCTGTGGATTTAATAACTAAAGCAGGCACAACTTTTTAAAAAACATTGGTAAATTAGCCATCGTCTGCCCAAATGTTATGAATGTGTTTAGATAAAATGCCATTATTGTTACAATGCTATCAGTTATGCCTTATTTCTTACTTCCTTTTCTGAGTACTGCTAGCTGAAAATAGAAACATTATGCACCTATTAATTACACTGTTCATATCAGAAATAGAATGCTCAGAGAGGGAAAGATATACTGGCCATGGGCTTTGTGTTATTTTCATACAAGGGAGATAATTTGTGTAGTTTCTTGGACCAACATTATTATATTGGTTGTGCTGCGGTAACAGACCATACTTTTATAGTGGCCACCAGAGTAAATGAGGCCCTCCTCCAGCTACCTGAGGTAGATGCCTATGCAGCCTTCTGCTGCATCCAGATTTGCATGTAACTCTATAGAGGAAGTTATAGTCATTTGTTGTAAATGCTGGGTCAGTTTTAAATATCTGAAGAAATAGTCAGGGCCGGGACTTGACTAAATAGGTACTGAAGTCTTCAAATAAGAAACTATCCTCTAGTGTTGAAACATATCCTGAGACGGTTACAAATCCTTTATGAAATCTGTCTCAGCTGGGTATTTGTGAAGCTGTCACTATGAGTAATCATGGACTGCAAATGGGCACCCTAATATGTCTAAGACTGCAGCTATTATACTCAGAATGGTAGACTGGTAAAGAAATCATAAAGATTTTAAGAGTGTACAGTTCATAGCTTGGTTCAGTTTAATAATCCAGATTTGTATGTATGGCGTCATGCCTCACTTGTATAGCTATGGAAAAAGATATATTCTTTCTTAGGAAAATGAACTTTATATGTTAGTTATGTGATGTACTGTATCTTTAAAAGTATGATGTAGTCTGCAGTGTGTCGTGACAGGGTCTGGTTCTTCAACCTAGAGTAAAAGGTAGCAGTGGAAAAATCCTGGTTTTATTGTGTATGGTCAGTGCCTGTATGCCACCCAGAACCATTAACCAAACACTTTGTCTTGTAAATCTGACATACCCATGAGCTGACCAGGACTAACTGGCATGAAATGATGTCACAAAAAGATTCCATAATTGTTGTGGAGAATTGTTAAAACATTTTTGTTTTATTTGCAAGAAAATATTTCCCCTGGGCATCATTAAGACTGAGACTGTAGTTTGATTTATAGACATCACCATACCTCTCAATTTTTGTAGAATGTCCAGATTTTTACCTCATATTTTTGGTCCATTTTTCATAAAATTGTGGTTTTCTCTCAAAGTACTAGTAAATTATTAAAGATTTAGATTAGAAATTAATGACAGACATTTGAGTTTCAGATGTCATATTCTTCAGAAAATTCATGCTAATGCAAAACCTGTTATTCTATCAACTTTCTAAGTTTGTAAAACTAATATTTAAAAGTGTCCCTATTTTTGGGCCTTTGTCCCATTTTTATGTATGGCTTTGTCCAGATTTTTTGGTTTAAGAGGTTGAAAGGTATGGACATCACCTGAGATGAAAGTTGCCTTTTGAAAATAGAGCACCTCTTGGTCCAGTTATAAAAAGTCAGAATGATCTAGTAACTTATTTATTTATTTACTGACAACTTTATAAAGAATGTAAGTCTCTTAGAAGCAAAGCAAAAGCTACATTGGCTGTGAAATCTAGTTACTATCTTACACAACCCATGAATTCTGGAATGCAAATCAATAATTACACTATAAGAGAAAACAAAGAAAGGAAAAGAAAATAAATCTGTTGTTAAGGATCCATCTGCTCTATCACCATTAAAGAAGGTATTATCTACCTAATTCTTCAGAAAAGCATCCCTCATGTTTCCCTTATCCATCCAGAAAGCAAATACAACTCTTCTATAGTATTTTGTTTTTTGTATCTTTCAGTTCCTTTCTTTCCATACCCTTGAACCATCTTGGTTTGTTAAAAATAGCCTGTGTATAGCAAACTCAAGGCTGAGTCAGTCCCCGCAATGTCTTCACATCGCAGATGATGTCATTGTTCTTCACATCACAGATGATGTCATTGTCCTCCTTAACCACATCTTTAATATGCTTGTCTGTCTCTTCTTTTTCCTACATCTTTGAAAGTTTTGTCTATTATTGTCACTCAAATCTAGATGGGACAACAATTCATACCTCTCAACTGTCCCTGATTTTCAGGGATGTCCCTGATTTTGACTCAAATTTTAACTCTGTCCCTCTTAATCCCTCCTAAAACTAGTGACTTTTGGAGGAAAGGTTGTGAATTACACTTAATGAATAATGATAATAAAGAGTTATAAACTTCTTTTACTTCGGAAAATGTCTATTAATTCATATTAATATTCTGTCAATGTTTTAGGTTAATAGTACTGATATTTTAAAAGTGTCCCTGATTTTTTTCTTGACTTGCCCCTGATTCTGTTGAAATTTCTCCCCAATTGGTTGAGAGGTTTGGACAACATTTATGCAAATGTTGTTGTATAAAGCAGTCTCTCTTCTTGGATTCCTTAACAAAACCTTAGAAAGCAGGTATATGAGCAACTAAAACAATGGCTTGTAAACTTGTTATGTTGAGCTGATAGATGTCCAAGATGGACTCATCTTGGACCTTAGGTAAATAAAAGATGGAGGGGGGGTATTAGATAAATTAGGTAATGTAGTGATAGGATAGGATAGAAAAGGATAGGCTAGCATAGGACAGGATAGGATAGGATAGGATAGGATAGGTCAGGAGCGTCATGGAGGGGGGAGAGATATCTAGGGGATATGCTAGAAGGCCATTGCTAGAAGAGTTCTGATGGACAGCTGTTTTATTTTTTTCAGTTTACATTGGTGGTCCAGTAGTAAAGGTAAGGCGTTCGAATATGCTGCATTCATCAGAGGCTCTGACATTTGTTCTGATAGAATGACTGTATAAGGAGAGAGTGGCATTAGATGACTAGGGTTCCATGTAACTCCAGAGCTTTTAATCTTTTAGTTGCATCAAATTATATACTCCTCCATGAGAGTTTAGAATTGAAAAACATGTTTAAAACAAAGTAAATTACAGTGTTAGTGATGAAAGGTGAAAGCATGGTGAATTCTAGCTATCCATGCATTATATTACTGCACCTTTCTCAAAATTAATCATGAATCCCTGCTCACATCTAGCCAACTTTGAATATTACAGTGAGAGCTGAGGGTAAAGCAAACCTAAATATATCAGATTTTGTATATGGATCAGTTGCTAAGCAATTTTAAGCACTGGGGCAATTTTAGAAGGGCATAGTGCTTCTTTTGGCTTTTTCTCAGTTAGGGGTCACCACAGCAGAAGTCCGGTCCACTAATGATTGGCAGTAGATTTTTACAGTGCCGAGGTGCTAGCTTGACACCCAACCTTCAACGAAGGCATGCCCATTCTACGCATGTCTTTCGAATGCCACTCAACCGCAAGGAGGACATGCAGACTCCACACAGAAGGCGCTCCAGCTGAGAATCGAACGGGAGAACCTCTTGCTGTGAGGCAACAATGCTACTGCTGCACCACCGTGATTAGTAATTCAGGTTATACATCTCAACTATCCATATTTGCACAGAATGTCTAGATTTTGCCTCATATTTTGGGTCTGTTCCTCAAAACATTTGTGTTTTTTTTTTTTTTTTTTTTTGCAAATTAGTGATGATTGAATTTACTAAATAATGACATACATTTGAGTTTCAGGCTACACATCCTTCAGAAAATGCATGCTAACACAAAACCTGTTATTGTAGCAACTTTCTAAAGTTTATGCGAGCAATAATTAAAAATCTGTCTGTATTTGTTGGCCTTTGTTCCCTCATTATTTTAGGCTTTATCCAGATTTCTTCTGCTAAGAGCTTGAGAAGTATGTTCAGGACCATTGTTTCTTTGTTTTGAGATCAGGAATGACTGATCTCTGAATTGGAAGATAGGTAAAGATACTACACGTTTTACAAAGGAGCTCAGCTTTGTAGCACCTGATACTACTACCCTTCCTTTTTGCAGTGTTCCTTTTCAAGCTATATCTTACTATGTTCCACATAGGATTTTCTGGCACTGTACTGTAAATTACAGGCAGTGAGTATTGTCAGATATTAGAGTTTTCTTGCCTTCTTTTGCTCAGTAAAGATGTCTTAATGAACTAAAAGAGTAAGAGTACTTAAAAATAATGCACCTGTTTTGGGACTATGTGTATCTCTTGTCTTGGTGGTGTCTAGAGTGCTTAATCAGAGCAACTGAGAGACAAGATGAGGTAGAAGGAGCAGAGGAAGGAGATTTATAGAATTACACAGCAAAAGGTGCTTTATGCGCCACTTTGAGACAGAAATGCAAAGCCACAGCATGGTCTATCTAGCAGAAGGTTAAGATTCAGAGGTTTGGGTCGAAGACTGAGTCTAGGGAGTGGAGTATGAAGTTGTTTTATTAAAAGTGTGTTTCTTAATGGCCTTTTCTGGAGCACTCACATTGCGTGAACTGGTTTAGACAAATAAAAAGTCTGGTCAACTGATTGTGCTACCTTGGAGGAATGTTTGTGCTTCACAAAAAGAAGTGCTTATTGATCTGGCAAAGTTCAAGACATATCAAGAGGAGAAAGATCAATGAGGCTGTTAATTCACCCTCTGGAAGATGTAGTCTGGGACATGGCAGAAGTCATATATGGGTATCAAGAGCAGCAGGACATGCAGCCAGGCCCATTCTTTTGACATCAGCAGGGTGATTCACATATGCAGTATCAAGTGAGAGCCATACTTTGGAAGGTAGTAGAGTTGAGTGGGTTAGGTATGCACTACATTCCTTTCAAATAGGGGCAGATTCATATGCACATGGTATTGGGGCACACAAGAGGCTATTAAACAGCAGGGCAGCTAGAAAACCAATGCATAAGGATCTTACCTTAGGAATGGATTGTTGCAATTTATGTTCTTTATTTTATAGCTCAATCAACAATGACAACAAAATCTGGTACAATGGTCAAAAAAGGGAAGACTGGTGCTAAATTAGCATACCACAATTTATTGAATGCTTCAATTCAATCAGCACCAATTTAGCACCAGTCTTGCCTTTTTTGACCATTGGTACCAGATTTTGTTGGCACTGTTTGTTTTTTTTATCCGGTTTGCACCTTTTTTTTTGTCAATCAACAATGAGTCAAATGCATTTGGTGAGATGGACATTTGTATGTGAGGAGACAACAACACTGGCTACTTCATGAACAAAGAGATGGAATGTTGGCCCAACTGCATAGTGCTTATGATGTTAAATGGTTTGGAGTGTCATGCATAAGGCAGTTTCAGCTTAAGCAAGTACTGCAGTGAGCATCTAAGTTAGGTATAGACCCTGAGGCTTTTGTGTTGCACCTGGGTGGGAAAGACATACATCAGATACAGATTAAAGAATTACATGGAGCAATTATATGACTTGTGTCTTTCGGCTTTTCCCTGTTAGGGGTCGCTAAAGCGGAACTCCAGTCCGCTAATGATTGGCAGTAGATTTTTACGTGCCGAGTTGCCAGCCCTGACGCACAACCTTCAATGAAGGTACGCCCATTCATGCATGTCTTGACACAGAAGACACTCTACCTGAGAATTGAACAGGACAACGTCTTACTGTGAGGTGGCAACGCTACCGCAGCACCACCACCGCAGTAATTATATGACTAATTAATTTTATTAAGGCATGCTGGCCATGGACCTTCAGATGATGTTTCAAATGGTGCAGGGATTAAGTTGAAGCGGAGCCATGTCAACTATAGCAGTAGAGAAAATGTACTGAACACAATAATACTGTAGACAAGTAGCTGTTGGGCATAGGGGGGGGGGGCTTGTGTATAATTCACCCCGGCATTCAGGTTAATGTACAATAAGGATAGGCTTACCTACTACTGAAAGGGATACATGTTTTGCATGTAGTACTACAGGTAGGCTGGTAAAGGTAGGTCTAAGGTTCCATCAGGTGAAGATGTGCTTGACAGAAGAGAGAAAATTTCATCTCCTCTATTTTTTGACAAAAGGCAGGAAAATAAGGAAACCCAAAGATGTGTGTGTGTGTGTGGGGGGGGGTTAAGTCTGACCTGCTGGTCCTCCAAGAGAGCAGTTGGCCCTAACAAAGATTACCAAGGACTCTCCAGCCTTCTATGTCCCATAGCAGACTGTAAGGAGGCTCAAAGTGAAATTGTAAGTGCCATGGTTTTATGTGAATGTTGAAGGACCAGATATTGAGAGTGCTACCTGCTCCATAGTGATTAGGATATATGCATTTATACATTCATACATATATATATATATATATATATATATATATATATATATATATATATATATATATTATTTATTTATTACTGCTTGGTAGTAACTTGATTAAAGTGTAGCTATCATTCTAAGTATTTTGGATTAAGCACTTGGGCTTCAGACCAGTTGTTTTACATTAGGAAGGTTTGTGGCCTGCACTGTGGTGGCAGGACAGGTAGCTTACATCCTAAGTTGGGAACTGCTGATTGAGGGCTCAGTGTCTGTTATTCTAAAAGTGTATTAATTCTGGTTTAAGCACTTGGGCTTCACGCCAGTTGTTTTACATTAAGAAGGTTTGTGGTCTGCACTGTAGTGGCAGAACAGGTAGCTTACATCCTTCTAAGTTGGGAACTGCTGATTGAGGGCTCAGTGTCTGTTATTCTAAAAGTGTATTAATTCTGGTTTAAGCACTTGGGCTTCAGGCCAGCTATTTTACATTAAAAGGGTTTGTGGTCTGCACTCTTGTGGGAGGAGAGGCTGGACTCTGCCCTTCTGAGCTGGGAATTTCTGGTTAAAGGCTTATAGCGCCTGCATATTTGAACTGCTTCTTACTAAAATTGGTACACCTTGTTTGTTGTAGCATAGACTAGATCCAGGCCTGCTGAATCTAGCTTTGTTTGTATAAATTGAGCACTAATCCAGGCATTCTTTAAAGTATTCAATTGTATTTATTACTGCTTGGTAGTAACTTGATTAAAGTGTAGCTATCATTCTAAGTCTTTTGGATTAAGCACTTGGGCTTCAGACCAGTTGTTTTACATTAGGAAGGTTTGTGGCCTGCACTGTGGTGGCAGGACAGATAGCTTACATCCTTCTAAGTTGTGAACTGCTGATTGAGGGCTCAGTGTCTGTTATTCTAAAAGTGTATTAGTTCTGGTTTAAGCACTTGGGTTTCAGGCCAGTTATTTTACATTAAGAAGGTTCATGGTCTGCACTCTTGTGGGAGGAGAGGCTGGACTCTGCCCTTTTGAGCTGGGAATTTCTGGTTAAAGGCCTATAGTGCCTGCATATTTGAACTGTTTCTTACTGAAATTGGTACACCTTGTTTTCTGTAGCATAGATTAGATCCAGGCCTGCTGAATCTAGCTTTATTTGTATGCTGCTTGTATTTCCCTGAAACGCTAATTCCACCTAAAACGCGGCTTTTCAGCACTTCTGTGGATCCCTAGTGATATCTGCATTGCTTACTGTACTTATTTCCTTGTTTCACTTGAAAGAAAGTTACTGTTTGTCATTTTTGCATTAAGTTACCTGAAACACATTGCATTTAAGTTACCTGGCACTTGCTCACTAAAGCAATTATATAAGTTAGCACTAAAATATTAAAAGCACTACACCCTCACAAACTCCCCTTGAGTACCTCGTTCCCCTTTCGCCCTTTTTTTTCAATTATAAAGGAATTCCCAATACTATTCTAGCATGTCCAAAGGTCAGTTGTCAATCTCCTCTCCGGTCCAGCTGGTGAATCTCGGAATCTTGAAGCAATGTTACAACTGCCTCATGTACACAGACAACCCTCTCCTCCTCCCAACAAATTCCAACACATGTGAGAGATGCAACCATAAAGCCATACTGGAGGCTAAGCTCTCTTAACTCAGTACTGGCGAAACCACTCAGGAGGAGAAGGAAACCACACCCACTACAATTCCAATCTCACATAGACCTACCATGACAGCAAACCAAACACATAAACACACAAAAACATACTCGGAGGCTTTAAATAAAAATCTGCCTAAGCAGCAGAGACCTCCAAAGCAGACACCCAAGCAACCGCTACCCCAAAACAAAACTCATTCAACACATAGCTCACAAAGCCAGTGTGCCAAACAGTCACAGCCCTTAAGGCTAAACAACACACCTGATACACTTGTAATAGGTGACTCTATCATCAGGCACACTGACGTCCCGCTCACCAGGCTGAACAAGGAGAAGGTCATGATGAGCTGCCTGTCAGGTGCTAGGATCCGCCACATAACACAAGCACTCAGGTCACTCCAAGGCAAGTACAAATATGACTCAGTCATTGTCCATGCTGGTGTGAATGACCTGAGACGTACCTCCCTGGACTACATGAAAAGAGACATAGAGGAGCTCTCTGAGCATGTAGCCCAGGCCGGTATGACCCTGACCTTGAGTAGCATCTTACCCTCACCAAGAATGATGCCACAATATGAAGACAAGATGATCAATTTCAACAATTGGCTTAAGTATTGGTGTAATTCAAAGGGGATCCAATGCCTGTCAGCCTGGGATGACATGCTCGACAAGCCACGATGCTTCGCTAGGGACGGCTTGCACCTGTCACCCCTGGGCTTTCAGATATTGGCAAAGACTCTTGCTACCCCCATAGTGCCTTTTTTAGGCAAGGCTCAAAAGACAAACCCACCTCCATAGGTATCACAAAGGATAAGAAACTAAGAGTAATGCTACTCAATGTCAGAAGTCTAAACCTCAAGATGCACGCACTCAAAACTCTCCTTAGCATGGAGAACATTGATATCTGTGCAGTAACAGAAACCTGGTTCAAGGCTCCCGAGAGCACCCCAGCACTACCAGGTTATACCTCATACCATGCTTTTCGGCCCCAAGACTTGGACCGTACTACAAAAGGAGGGGGAGTATCAGTATTCGTCAAAGATACCAACACCTCCAGGTTGGTGGCACAGCACGAAGCATCAGAGACTATCCATGTGCAACTAACAGTGGGTAATACTGCCTTCCAGTTTATAGCCTGCTACAGACCACCCTCCCAAACCCAGGAACTCCACTCGGCCTTCCTGAGAACACTGGAAAATATGAAGGTCTCTCCAAACACCATTATATTGGGCGACTTCAACTACCCAAACATAGACTGGGAGCATTACTCTAGCTCCAACACCCTAGCCCAAAGGTTCCTAGAATTTATAAACTCAAATGCTATGGAACAGCTTGTTACCACTCCCACAAGAGGGGAAAACATACTGGACCTGATCATCACCAACATGGGGACTCTATGCTCCAGACCAGAAGTGTATCCCTCATTGGTAAGATCAGACCATAAACTAATCTCACTGGATATTCACATCCTGACTCCACCCCCTGCCCTGAAAACCATAGTGAAAAACTTCTCTAAAGCAAATTTCACACTCCTCAAAACCGAGGTGGAATCCTTCAAAGCCCCCGGGCCTGTGAAAAATATGGCCCAGACCATAGAATCCTTTATAAATGCATTCTATGAACACCTTCAGGAATGCATGGATCATGCAATCCCAAATAAAACCAAGACCCAATCCTCCAAAGGCAGACGTCCTGTCTGGTGGACCCCAGCCATAAACAAACTATACAATAGAAGGAGGAAGCTACTACATGATAGAGCAAAATCCCAAAAAGGGAAGGCATCTCTGATCAGTATTAGCAAAAAACTACGGGCATTCATAAAATCGTCTAAGGCCAGCTTCGAGAGAAAGATTGCACAGTACACTAAGGATAATCACAAGGCTTTCTTTAGTTATGTTAGGAACCTGGGTGGGAATTCCCAGATATGCTCAGAATTAGTCCAAAATGACAAAAAATACACTGAACCCACAGACATTGCCAACATCCTAGCTGACAGGTTCAGTGCAAACTTCTCCCCCCCTCCCCGCCAAAAGGGCAAATATTTATCCCAGCAGAGTGCTGCCCCCCTGACATTTCAGATGCTCAGGTAAGAGCTGCCCTCTCCAAAGCAAAAAACACAGCATCAATGGGACCAGACTGTGTCCCGGGCTGCGTCCTACATGAACTCCAAGAAGAGCTAAACCCAAACATAAAACTACTGTTCAATCTCAGCCTTACTACAGGATATTTTTATTTTATTTATTTTTTATTTTACATTTGTTAACCGGGCTAGTCCAACTGGATTCAAGTCCATTTTCAGTGGAGGCCCGAGGAGAAAAGCTCCGCTATCTACTACATGGTAACAAAACAGTTCATACAAAATATTCACAATGGTTATAAGTCAAGTGTGGTTATAAATCACAAATAAGAAAGGCAGTAGCAACAATTTCAGGAAGTTAAAAAAGAAGGGGATAGAGAGACAAGGAAATTATATAAGTGAGGATATGATAAGAAAAGGGAGAGAAGAATTAAGTTCTTTAAAAAAGTTAACAAGAGTGTTACTAGAGAAGTAAAGTTATTTAGTTAAGATAGTCATATTTCAGGTCAAAGGAAAAAGAATAAATTGAAGAAATATATTTGGAAGAAAGTATGAGGGATAAAGGAGGAGAATAGGAGGTCAAAGAGGAGCTAGATCAACTGGGATTGATGCAAGAGCAAAGCCAGTGTTTAGTAAGAAAGAGTTTCAGTTTTGTCTTAAATAGTATAATGGAAGTCTGGGCTATAAGGTCAGGAGGAAGTTGTTTCCAGATTTTACCAACAGAGTTGGAAAATATGGAGTCACCTGCTGTGTTCTTAGAAAGAGAGGTTTGAATTAGTATTTTATTCGAAGAGCGTTGGGCTTTTAAGTTGTTGTATGGTTTTATAAGGGTGGAGAGCATGGGTGTGTTTTCAGGGTGGTAAAGGGCTTTGTGGGCAATTGTAAGCTGATAGTACTGAATTAGGTGGGGCAATTCCAGCCATCCTAGTTTAGAGAGGTTCAGACAGTGATGTGTTTTGTATGGGGAGGCAGTGGCAAATCTCGCAATGTTGTCGTAGGCTATTGTGAGCTTATTAATGTTGTGCTTAGATAGGTTAGAATAGATGGGGGAAGCATATAGTAAAGTGGAGATAAGGTGTGTTCTTGCGATGGTAGTTCCTGCTTCAGGGGTTAGGAAAGTTCTGATTCTATAGAGTGAACCTAGTTTTCTATTAGTTGCTTTTATACTTGAGTTGATGTGAAAATCAAATTTTAGTAGGTTGTCAATAGTAATACCCAATAGTTTGGTTGTTTGGTCAGGAGAGATAATGGTGCCATTGTTAGAAGTAATTGTGAAATTAATAGGGGGAGACAGGTGTGTAGGTAAGAAGAGGAGAAGTTTGGTTTTCTTAGGGTTTAAGAGAAGACAGTGGTTAGAGAACCATTGCTCAATAATAGTGAATGACTTTTGGGTAAGGTAGTGAAGGTCAGCTTGGTTTGTGACATAGCAAATGATGGTGGTGTCGTCAGCATACTGAATGCAAGTAGTTAAGGGTGTGGCAAGATGCAAGTCATTAATAAAGATGGAAAATAAAAGAGGACCTAAGATGGAGCCTTGAGGGACTCCTAAGGTGGTGGGGAGAAGTTCAGAGAGATTGTTGTTCCATAAAACAGCTTGTTTACGGTTTTGAAGATAGGAAGTGAACCAAGTTAAGGCAGGGGTGTCGAGAGAGAGTGATTTTAAGCGATGTAGAAGGAGTTGGTGATTCACCATATCAAAGGTTTTAGACAGGTCTACAAAGAATGCTGATGAGAGAAGATTGCTATTACGGTTAATATTAATGGAGTCAGTGAAGGATAATAAGGCTGTGGTGGTGCTATGGTAAGGACGGAAGCCATGTTGACAGTTAGCGAGGAGATTGTTAGAAAGGAGGTGATTTAGTAACTGTTTGTGGATACCTTTCTCCATTATTTTTACAATAGGAGAGAGCAGTGCTATAGGGCAGTAGTTAGAGTATTCAAATGAATTGCCTCCTTTGAAGAGGGGGATGATGTGTGAGATTTTCCAGAGGGAAGGTATAGAACTTTCTGTTATGGTTCTGTTTATAAGTATAGAGATTGGATAGGCAACTGCTTTGGCACCTAGCTGGAGATATTCAGCTGGGAGTTTGTCAGCTGAGGGGGTAGAAGCTTTAAGTTTTTTAAGTAAATAGAGAATATAGGAGGTAGGTATGGGTTTAAGTTGCATACGTGGAGGAGTGAGGCTTGGGTTACCTAATAAAGAGGGGTCAGGGGTTCATTGGTTGGCTAGGTTAAGTATTGTAGATGTAAAGAAGTTATTAAAAGCATTAGCTGTCTGTAAGGGAGAGTCAGGGCAGGAACCAAGTGGATTGGGAGTTTCAACTTTTCCGGGGGAAAGAAGTGTGTTAATAGATCTCCAAAATTTGTGTGGATGATGGTGGGAGGATTGCTGTAGCTGGGTATAAAAGTTATTTTTATCTTTTATGATAGCTTCAAACAAAAAAGGAACATGACAAAGTTAGCTAAGGTGCTCAATGGGGTCTTTGGAGGTACGCCATTGCGACCAGGCCTTATTCCTATTAAGGATAAGTTTTTTTGTATTGGTTGTAAGCCATTGGGCTGTTTTATATTTCATGCGGATAGATTGCATGGGTGCATGTTGGTCTAAAATAGTAAGAAAGGTTTTATTAAAGTGGTTAACAGCATCGTCAATTGGGAGAGTTTTGAGAGGAGACCAGTTAACCAGGCTGAGGTCATTTTGAAACTTGTGAGGGTCAAAGTGTTTTTTGCTGCGAGATAATCGAATTAAGGGAGGTGATTTTAGTTGAGTTTTGTGCCTAATGATGTATGTGAGAGAGTGGTCACTAAGGTCATCTGGGAGGGTACCTGTTGAATACTTTTGCTGGGGACTATTTGTCAGGATCCAGTCAAGTATGGTGTCCTTATTATTGCTCTTATTTGTTCTAGTTGTGGAGTTGATGGTTTGGTGGAATCCATACAGGTTGATAAGGGTGGATGGATTAGTTTGGTTACATACATTCCAATCAATATTGAAGTCACCTAGCAATATGGTTTCTTGAAGAAGATTGGTAGAGAACCAGTTAAGTAGGTTTTCTAATATGGGGGGGTTGTTTCCTGGGGGGAGATAGGTGCAGATAATATTAATAGTTTTGTGTGGGTTAAGGGAAAGTTTTGAAATAATAAGTTCAGCGTTGGTGTCATGTGGAGGGGTTTGGGCTGATTTGTTAACATCCAGTCCAGATTTAAAGAGAATGGCTACACCGCCACCTTTTTTCTTAAGACGGTCCTGTCTTAGAATGTTGAAGCCAGGGGGGATGATTTCATTATCTTTTATTGAGGGTTTGAGCCAGGTTTCGGTAAGACAGAGAATGTCAAATTGTTGGACTTCAAGAAGGGCATGAAGAGCTGGCAGTTTGTTGCAAATGCTACGGATGTTAAGATGTGCTATTGTAAGAGATTTAGTAGGTTTAGAATCTGGTGTAGGAGTAGTTTTCATTTGTTGGGAGTTAGGGAATGTTGTTAAGGTGTTTGGGCCTGGGTTGGGGTGTATGTCCCCATCAAGTAATTGTAAACTATGAATAAGGTGAGTTAATTGTGAAGGCTTAAAGAAGTACAAGTTTTTTGTGTGTCTAAGAATAAGGTATTTGATATGTGAGAGACGATGATATTTAGAGTCAAGATATGTGTTGCAATATGTTAGACTAAGATGTGTTGTGAGTGTAGATGGGGGGGTAGTTTGGGTGTGTCTAGGTGGAATGTTAACATTCGGATTTAATGGTTGTTCATAGTAGGTTATTAGGTAGGTGGAGGACAGAAAAGTTAGAAGAGTTAGTAGTAGGAGAGGAAGGTGAGTGTTGTGCATGTTGAGAAGGGTAATAGACTATATAAAGTGGGCAAGTTTCAAGTAGAAGGGGTGTGAATGGGAGGGGATGACTATGGAGTAGGTGGAGAAGAGTATGTTCTGATTGGCTGCAAAATGTGGTGGGTGTGGTTAAGTGGGAATAAATGTAGAGGTGCGTAAAAGAGTGGCGTACAGCAACAGTGGTCCCACTCCACAAAGGTGGTGCCTCAACGGATCCTGGAAACTATCGCCCCATAAGCCTGACTAGCTTGGTCTGCAAAGCTATGGAAAGGATCATCATGGACCTCATAAATAAAGATATTGGGGACCTACAGACACTGGATCCTACCCAGTTCAGCTTTGTTAAGGGCAGAGCCTGCCTCTTAAACCTGGTTGATTTCTTTGAAACAGTCACCAAGGCCATTGACGAGGGGAAGGTGGTCCACACAGCCTACCTGGACCTCGCTAAAGCCTTCGATACAATACCCCACTTGGGCATTATAGATAAGCTCACCAGCTTAAATATAAACCCCTATGTCACTAGATGGGTTGCAAACTGGCTCAAGGACAGAACCCACATGGTTAGAATTGCTGGAGCCATGTCAGACTCCAAACCAGTTACAAGTGGCATCCCCCAAGGCTCAGTCCTGGGACCTCTCTTGTCCAGTATATATTTCTCAGAGGTACAGGCCAACACGGAAGGACTGTGGCTGACTAAGTTCACAGATGACTGCAAACTGGGCACAATAATCGACTCTCCAACTGACACAAGCATCCTCCAAAAGGGCCTCATAGAAACAGACAACTGGTGCCAGAGCCATGGCCTCAAGTTAAACACCAAAAAGTGTATAGTCATCCCCTTTGACAAAAACAAAGTGCCCACAAATTACCACATCCATTAAGTACAGAAGAAGTAATTAGGGACCTGGGGACCCAAGTTGATAGCAATCTCTCATTTGACAACCATGTGGCCAAAGTGGTTAGAAAAACATTTTATATAGCCCACCTAATCATGAAGGGATTCACATCTAGATCAGGGGAGATCATTGTGCCTCTTTACTCATCCCTCATCAGGCCCATAATTGAGTACAATGCCCCTTTTGGGATATACCTTACCAGACACCTGCAACAACTGCAAAGACCCCAAAAGTACCTCACCAAGAGGATCATAGGGCTCAAACAGATGCCATATGCTGCCCAGTTAAAGAAACTCCAGCTCTACTCAGTGGCATACCGCCTGCTCAGAGGCGATCTGTGCCTGACATATAAAGCCATGTCCAACCTGGAATTAATGGACATGCTGCACCTCAGAAAATCCAAATCCCATCGAGCTACACGCTCGAGAGACTTGAACCTCAGCACTGAAATAAATAGGACATGCTGGAGGGACAGATTCATAACCCAGAGGCTCCCTTCACTCTGGAATAAAATTCCAGTCCAGGTTAGGCAGAGTCCCTCATTGACTCTCTTCAAGAGGAATCTTGATGAGTGGATGGGAGATCGTAGGTTTACCCCGGGTATCACTTCTGTGTCACTGTTAGACAGAGGCACAGTATACTAACCTCGAAAAAGGGCATAGCAAAATTAATTTAAAATGGGTGGCGAAAGCCAAACACACTCTGGCTTGGCTTATAAATGCCCTAGGCAGATAGCCTAATATGAACCTATGAACCTATGAACCTATATATATATATATATATATATATATATATATATATATATATATATATATATGAAATGGTCACTCTGAATATCCAACTTTGAGCATATCTCCTGGAAAAGAAATTGGTTTTAAGTCAGAGATGATAACAGGAAGTAAACACATCTATGATGCAACTTAGTACACATTTCTCTTATCAATTGGTTTCTTTTTCAGGTATGAGACATAATCAATAAGTAGACATAATCAAAAATAAAGAGTTTGAAATTTGTTGCTGAGTTAAAAATACTGATTTAGTCAAGCAGTGTACAATAACAGAAATTTCTACAACAACATCTGGTAATTGGTACATAGATTGTGAACAAAAGTTTTTTTAGTTTAGGGAATAGCTCATAGGTTCATAGGTTCATAGGTTCATAGGTGTGTATAAGGCTAATGGCCCTGGGGCCTTTACAAGCCTAGCTTATAGGATTACCCTGGCATCATCCCACCCGACCTTAGTTCCCAGTGGCTCTGTCGAGTATAGCCACTAGAGTGATCCCTGGGGTGAATTTTTTATTTCCCATCCACTCATCAAGATTTTTCTTGAAGAGGGCCAGTGAGGTGCTCTGCTTGACATGTATGGGAAGTCTATTCCATAGCATGGGCAGTCTCTGGGTTATGAACCTGTCCCACCAGCATGTTCTGTTGATTGTGATAATGAAGTTGAGGACTCAGAAGCATGTGGTATGGAGAGACTGGGATTTCTTTAGATGTAGCATTTCTAACAGAGCTGGGTCAGACATGGCTTTGTAAGTCAAGCAGAGATCGCCTCTAAGTAGGTGATAAGAGACAGAGAATTGTTGGAGTTTTTTTAGTCTGTCCATATAGGACAAATGTTTAAGGCCTATGATCCTCTTTGTGAGGTACTTTTGCAGACTTTCCAGTTGTTGCAGGTGTTTAGTGAGGTACATGCCAAATGGAGCATTGTATTCAATCATTAGCCTAATGAGGGAAGAGTAGAAGGAGACAATGACCTCTTTCTTCCTGGATGCAAAATCCTTAGTAATGAGATGTGCCACATAGAAGGGCTTTCTGACCACAGTGGCAATGTGGTGGTCAAAAGAGAGGTTGCTGTCAACATGTGTTCCCAGATCTCTTGTAACATCTTATGTGTTCAGTGGACTACCATCGATGTGGTAATTCATGGGAACCGGGTTTTTCCCCAAAATGGATGATGACACATTTTTTGGCACTGAGCTTAAGGCCATGGTTCTGACACCAGTGGTTGGTCTCAGTGAGGCCTTTCTGTAGGATGTCAACATCACACGGGGAGATAATAATAGCTCCAGACTTGCAATCATCTGCGAAATTTGTCAGGCAGAATCCCTTCGTGTTGGCCTGGACTTCAGAGAAGTAGATATCAAACAGGAGTGGACCCAGGACCTTACCCTATGGGACTCCACTCATGACTGGTCAGCAGTCTGACTTGGAGTCAGCTACTTTCACACAGTGGGCTCTACCTGTGAGCCAGTTTACAACCCATCTAGTGATATAGGGGTTGATGCCTAGCTCAGTGTATTTTTCTGATTCCTGAGTGGGGAATTGTATCAAAGATCTTGGCCAGATCAAGGTAGGCTGTATGAACCACTTTGCCTTCATCCACAGCTCTGGTGACTGATTCAAAGAAATTGACCAAGTTGAGCAGGCATGATCTACTCTTCACAAAACCAAACTGTGTGGGATCCAGAGTTTGGAGATTCCTTATATCTTTGTTTATTAGGTCCATGATGATGCGTTCCATAGCTTTGCATATCAGACTTGTCAGGCTAATGTGGCGATAGTTCCCAAGGTCTGTAGTCTGTAGCAGTGTGCCAGTCAGTCAGGACAAAGCCTGAAATGAGGCTGTGATGGAACAGGGCACACAGGTGAGGTGCCAGTTCACTCTGTAGTTCATGTAGAACACAGCCAGGGATATCGTCAGGTCCCATAGAAGCTGTATTCTTGGCCTTGGACAGTGCTGCTTTAACCTGTGCAGCAGTAATACTGGGTGCCTGACAATCTATGCCCCCCCCAAGGGACCAGTCGCAATACCATTAAAGTTGGCACTGACTCTGTCGGCCAGTATATTGGCAATACGTGTTGGCTCGGTATAGGAGGTACCATTGTGCAGTAGCTCAGAGCAAATCTGGGTATTGCCATGGAGATTCTTTACATAAATATAGAAGGCTTTGTGGTTGTCTTTACTATCTGCTGTAATTCTGTTTTCATAGCTCACATTAGAGGATTTGATGAGGGATCTCAACTTTTTTTTGAGGCTGATAAGGGAGTTTTTCCAGTCTTAGGACTTCACCTTATTCTGCATCAGTTCCCTCCTTCTGTTGTAGAGTTTGCTTATGGCAGGGGACCACCAGATTGGCTTCGATTTTTTGGAGGAGAGTGTCTTGGTTCTGTTGGGTATGGCGAGATCCATGCATTTGTGTACATGTTCATACAGTGCATTGGTGTATGATTTGGCGGACATGCAACTGATCTCCATTTGCATGGCTGTCGTGAAGTTAGACACCTCTGTTTTTAGGAGCCCAAAGTTAGCTTTGGAGAAGTTTTTCTTGGTGGTTACCTTTACAGGGGGTGGGGGGGGATATGGATTTCCAAGGTGATTAGTTTGTGGTCGGATCTAACCAGAGAGGAGTTGACTATTGGTGTAGAGCAATGGTCGCCCATGTTATTAATGACCAGGTCAAGGATATTGCTACCTCTAGTGGGGGTAAGAATGAGCTGGTCCAGGGCATTGGAATTAATGAATTCCAGGAAACGTTGGGCAAGTGTACTGGTACATGAGTAGTTTTCCCAGTTAATGGAAGGGTAGTTGAAGTCACTCAGTATGAGAGTGTTAGGTTGGACCCTAATATTCTCCAGGGTCCTTTGGAACATGGAGTGCAAGTCATGGGATATGGTTGGTGACCTATAGCAGACTACGACCTGAATCACTGTCTTACCCAATGTTATCTGCACCTGAAGTATCTCAGATGCGTTATGTTGGGATACTAGTCTGGAGGTGTGTGCATCCTTTATGAATATGGAAACACCACTGCCTTTAGAGCTTCGGTCCACGTTCTGGAGCCGAAAGGTGTGGAAGGAGTTGTAGCCTGGTAGTGCAAGGGTGCTTTCTGCTGCTTTGAACCAGGTCTGTGTTACAGCACAAATGCCAATGTTGCTCATTTGCTTCAAGTGAGGGCATTTTGAGATTTAGACTTCTAGCACTGAGCAGCATGACCCTCAGATTGCATTTGTTTGTAGCTGTTATGGACAACCTGGCACTAAGCTGGTTTAAGGACTACCTATCTGGTCGGCAGCAAGCAGTCCAATGGCGAAATAGTCTATCTCAACTACTCCCTAACAATATTGGCGTCCCCCAGGGCTCAATACTTGGTCCCCTTCTTTTCTGTCTTTATAAACGATCTTCACACTATCATCCCCAGATCCACCTGCATCCAATATGCGGATGACTCTACCCTGATCTGCTCAGATCTTTCTCTCCAGAAACTCCAAGCAACCACCCAACAATGTTTTGCCAAAGTTGAAAAAGGGTTCTCTGACCTGAAACTCTTACTAAATCCAACTAAAACCAAGTTACTTCTATTCTTCCCCTCTTCTACCTCTCCCTTACCCCTAATATCGCATTCGGCTAATCCTAGCTCCTTTTTTTGTGGAATCCATTAATGGCACCATCATAGAACCCGTCTCCAACACCAAGCTATTAGGTGTCACTATTGACCACAAGCTCAAATTCGATCTCCACATCTCACAAACCATTAAATCAGTTAACAAGAAACTAGGTTCAATGTACAGAATCAGGAACTTTCTCACTCCTCACACAAAATTAACCATTGCTCGTACCCATCTCCTTTCCACTCTACTATATGCCTCCCCGATACTTTCCTTCCTCAACAAATGTGAGCTCAATAACCTTTCTACTACCTACCACCACATAGCTAGATTCATAACAGGAACTCCTTATCATACCCACCATTGCCTCAACCTCAAGAAACTCGGCTGGTTAGAACTTCCCAATCTTCTTAAATTTAATCAACTCACTAATGCATTTAAAATAATTAATCAACCTGGCAAAACCCCCTCACTAATGAATATCCTGCCCCCCTACACCACCCTAAGTTCCCTTCGGTCATCAAATAGTACTCAAGTACAAACAATCAAATCTAACAACAGGGGCGGCGAAGCTCTTTACGCTAACTCTATCGGAAAACAATGGAATTCCCTTCCCAATAACCTTAGACTCATGAGTTCACTAAATCTTTTTAAGAATAATCTAAGAGAATATTTCAAGTCCCACTGGTTATGCCCATGTCCAAACCCAGATTAACTCCTATAGGTCTCACAGTATCCTACTCTTTTCTCCTCTCACAAACTATTACCATTCTTTTTCTTCCTCCTTATGTACCTATGTCAAGCAGCCAATTTAACCTATGAAATTTATTTTTTTTTTCTACTAACATGTATATACTTTTGTTTTACTGTTTGTTATATTCTTTACAATGTAATATTTTTAGCTAATTGTAGTGAGTTTACTTGTGTTATTACTGGAGCTTTTCTCCTCAGGCCTCTACTGAAAAAGGACATGTATCCAGCTAGACTAGCCCGGTCAACAAATGTAAAATAAAATAAATAAATAAAATAAACTGTTATGGTGGTAATTTGGTCTTTGGAACACCGCATAAAAAAGGCACTATTGGGGTGGCAAGAGCCTTGGCCAGTATCCGGAAGCCCAGGGATGACAGATGCAAGCTATCTCTGGCAAAGCATTGAGGTCTGTCAATCATGTCATCCCAGGCAGACAGATACTGGATCCATACCTCTCAACCTCTTAATCCAAAAGATCTGTACAAAACTTGACAAACTGGGGGTACAAATAGGGGCATATTTTAAATATTGCTGTTATAAACTTTTAGACAGTTGCTAGAGTAACAGGATTTGTTTTATTATACATTTTCTGAAGGATCTGAAGTTTGAAATTCAAATGTATGTCATTATTTAGTGACTACAATCCTGAGATCTTCCCAGTGATTTGCCAGGAAAATAGAGGAACAGTCCAAAAATATGAGGCAAAAATCTGGACATTCTGCACAAATCCATACAGTTGAGAGGTATGACTTGACCCCTTAGAATGACACCAGAAACTTAGCCAATTGTTGAAATCAGTCATTATCTGCTTGTACTGTGGTATCATTCTGGGTGATGGTATGATGCTGCTCAGGGCTAGGGTCATACCTACCTGGGCTACATAATCCAAGTGCTCTTCCATGTCTCTTTTCATGTAGTCCAGGGAGGTATGTCTCAGGTCATTCAGGCCCACATGTACAATGACAGAGTTATATTTGTACCTGTTGTTGAGGGACCTGAGTGAGTGAGTTATGTGGTGGATTCTGGTGCCTGACAGGCAGCTGACTGTTATTTTCTCCTTATTCAACCTAGTGAGTGGGACATCAGTGTGGCTCACTATCGAGTCACATATGACTAGTGTGTTGGCATGCTGGCATGCTGTTTTGCCTTAGGGGCTTTGGTTGAGTGGTATCATACCTTGCATAAACTCAGATTCATGGGGGAATGCCTGGGTATGTGCATGGGAAGTAGACATATATCTGCATTTAGCTTGCACTGTAAGGGGTTTGTTATCACCAGAAATTGTCCAGGCATGAATTCTCTCCCATCAGTGGTAGCTATCTAATCACAGAAAGCAGGATGCAAAAATGATCAATTTAAATTCCTGGAAAATCTTGCAGTACATTCTGTATTACTGCAACTTCAGACTGGCCTATCTGTTGTAGGACACTCTATCCTTTTAATATGATGGCTTAACCATCTAATGTCATGGAGGAAATGCAACCCTATGAAGCTTGATTGATGCACTTACAAAACTAATGTTTGCATAAATTAAATTAAGGCTGTCACAGCCAATCATGATGCACATCCCTCAGCCATACAAGAGTTACGTCAACAACAGAAGGAAGATGTATCACTTCAGTTAGCAATGAAGTCATAGCACTCATAGGACATACAGGACCTGTACTCACAGATGCTATGTAAGGAATCCAAGGTAGAAGACTTACAGAATTATGTTCACCTGAATAATGTACATTTTATTGGATTGCTAGAAAACATTGAGAGACAAGATGCAGAGAAATTCATAAAAAAATAAATAAATAAATAAATAAATGACCTCTGTTAAATAGACACATTTCTCCTGTTGAATGGGCCCACAGGATTCTCCATAAAGCCAGAGAGTTGGGCAATAACTTTAAAATTGTTGGCCATGCAGTTCAAGCTGCACCAGACTACAGCACTTCACTGTATTTAACGGGGTCTATATTATAACCATGAATGCTTAAAATAGCGAACACTGTATAATCAACCCAAAAACAAGAAAAACACAAAATTCCAAACAAACGGAACAGTGACTTTTTTTCCCAGGGAAAAAAATTGTTGGTCTGCAAAAAAAAAAACAAAAAAACAAAATAAAGTGGGGGGCTTTGCCCCCCACACCCCCTGATGTCAATAGCTGTGTCCCCCCTCACACCTCCTACTTAAATATACCAACTCCTAGATCGCACCACAGTGGAGGAAATGGCAAATTCCCGAAAACTGGCCAGTGATTTTTTTTTCCCTGGGAAAAAAATCGCTGTTCCGTGTCTTTGGGATTTTGCCATCTTGACATTTAGCTATTGATTAAACAGCATTTGCTATATTAAGCATTTGCTTACTTAATAGGGAACCATTTAAAGTGCAAGGGGTTGGCATCTGACTTTTGCCATGGAAAAGAACTGGGTTTCCAGGTGCAACTTAAATATCCAGCCACTCTAGTTTTTACCAATGGCAACACTCAAACTACTTTCCAGGATTCCAGAAAGATGAATCAATTTATCATAAAGCAGCATCCAAACTTTGGTCATTCCTATGTGGAGGCTGTGATACAGGTGCCATTATCAACTCTTCTGTCAAAGAAAAGAGAACACACCCCCAGTGGCTTGCCTGTGAAGTCCCCTACCCGGAACAAAGGTAAAGATGAAAACAGAGTAACACAGGGGCTGAACAGAGGGTTGGCAAAATCAACCCTTATTCTGGACTTGGCTGACTGCTAGCATTAGATAAGGAAGTCACCCAGATGTGAGGCAACTGATGAGTTTCCATTCTTACATCCTGAAATCCAGACAGAAGAGATTGATACTATTGAGAAGAGATGAGGTGACACTTCTAGTGAGATCCTTCCACCCTTCTGAGCCCAAGGATCTGATAGTGCAAAGGACCAAATTCTTATTTGGCAAACTGTCACCTGCTTGTGTGAGATGATGTGTTAAGCCTTGCTTATTTCTGTTGGTAAATCTCACCACAGCACAGAGACAACTTGGACTGATATGAAGAACTGGTTGTCTTGCATGTTAATCGTACAATGTATGAAGTTACTGTTGTATTTGTTCTTTTCTTGCAGTTCTGCTAAAATGGGTGTTCTATTGTTAAACTTTGTAAAAGTGGAGCCTGAATAGCTTGCCCAGAACTCCTCCCCCTCATGTAGTGATCTGGGAAATTAAGGTTGTGCTTTACCCTGTGGTTGTTATTTTTTTTTTGTCTAACTGTACATGTGAACTAAGGGCAGTCTATTACTTTAGAGAAGAGTAATGTAATGTTTCGATAGAAGAATCCAAGTCCATTTGTAACTTGTCCTTTTGCAGTCCTAAATCTGTATATTAAGTTGGAAATTGACTCAAAAAATCCCATACTCCAATCTAGCAATGCACCAGTATGACGTATCCTAGCAGTACGGCTAAGGATAAAAGAAGCGAGTTCTTCCTATAACAGGGGTTAGATAAAACATTAAGGGAATGTCATTACCTTGGAAAACCAAGGCAATGTTCTGGTGCCCATTAACCCTTAGTTATGATTTCATCTTGCTCCAAGAAATCAAAGTTAAAAGTGTCACTGCCAATGCTACTTTTATCAAGTGGTCATGGTTTGCCTTATGTGCTAGCAATGCCAAATGGGACATAGCAATTTAAATCAAGAAGCATTTTGGGTGGCAGGTTATCAAGGATGTTTGAGACAATAAAGAAAGGTGGATACTTTTAATGATGGAACTCCCTCAGACTCATTTATATTATTAAACTTCTATGGGCTAAACATAGATGATATCACTGAGCTGAGGTCCTTGGCAAAAGCTATCAAATCTTTGAATTCCCTAAGCAAGACTGTTATACTGGTGGGGGATTTCAATGTGGTGTTGGATATCTGGATGGACCAGATTTCTCAAGGTACAAATCATTAGCCGAGGCTTAGGAGAGAATTATTAAGCCTTATGCAGGACTTAGAGTAGTCATATATTTGAAGAGTCCTCCACCCTTCAGGTAACAGTTATTCCTTACTGGAACCTGGAGGATTTTGAGCTGCCTGGACATCTAGCTTCCCAATATAAGAATATTACCATGGGTTGATGAGGTAGATATTATTCCCAATGGTCTCTCAGACCATATTGAGTCAATAGTAGAACTTCAGTTTCAACCACCTTAACAACTTTTTAGGCAATGGAATTTTGACCCTGTCTTACTAGAGACTGTTAAATTTGTAACTGCCCTAAAGATTTTGATCCTGGATTTTCTGTTTTAGATTCAGTATGTGGAAGTGGGGGGGTCCCCCTGTGGTCAACTGGCAGAGCCTTAAAGGTTTATGCCAGAGTTGGACCCAGAACTTTGTAAACATGGAAAAGGTTCAATCTAGAAAGGTCAAAGTGGCATTTGAGAAGGATATCATAGTTAAACAGAATGCATTGAAAATGGGGAAACTCTTAGATAAAAGAGTGGTGCAAAATCTTAAATTATTATGAAATCCAAACAAAGTGGATCGAAACAGATTATTCTACTGGGCTAGGGGATAGTATCAAGGAAAGTCTTGGCATTCAGGTGTAGGGTAAGATGCAGGGAAGTAGCAATTAATACCTTGCATACAGACACAGGCAATGTAGTGGTATGTCCTAAAGATGTAAACACCATGTTAGATGAGTTGTGTTGACAAGGTGTGCAGTCAACATGCTTTCTGGGCTACTGGTAAGGGAATTTGAGGGGGTGGCATTTCCTGCAATGCCAAAAGAAGCTCTCAGTAAATCAGTGGAACTCATTACTAGGAGACAAGTAGAGAAGTCTATAGATTCTTCTCCTTTAGGGAAATCCCCTGGTCTGGACAGTCTAACAGCAGACTTTTATAAGATCTTTAAATCACAGTTAGTGGGAACATTGTTAGTTTTTATGGATAAATTATGACACAAAAACAATTTCCTTTTAGAGGTAATCTGGGTCAAAGTAATACTTCGAAGCCATCTCAGGATCCAGTTGACTTGGGGAGTTATAGGCTCATCTTATTACTTCCAAGAGACTTGAAGGTATTCTTTAAAATTCTAGCCAGATACCTGGAAAAGATTTTACCCCAACTTTTTGGTAAAAAACACCAATGGTTTCTTAAGGGGAACACAGGTAGCCCAGACCTGATTCAGCTGTGGCAAATGTGCAAGCATCCTGTGCTAAATGTGATTACAATGCTGCAGTTCTGTTATTAGATTTTGTCAAAACATTTGTTTTCATTACTTGGGAATATTTCTTGTTCTCAATGGTAAGGTAGGCCTTCCAAAAACATTTATTAAATGATGCAAACTTTTGTACACTCTCCTTACAGCTCAATTTTTTTCAAATGGTATATTTTCCTCTTCATTAAATATATCAAGATCAGCATGGAGATGGTATCTATTCCCCTCACAACATGGCTTGCAGTCATCTGCACTATATAGATCAGAAACCCTGTTGAGCAATTCAAACTGGTGCTCACCTTCCTCCAGCATTTATCCAAGCTAACAGATCTTGCTGTTAATGTAGTAAAATCAGTTGTTATTCCTACTCACTGAGGTAGCCTTTAAAGCCATTAGAGCTACATCATTATTATCAGTTGTAGTGGTTATGGTACATAAGTACTTGGGGATCTGCTTGAGGCATATAACTGAATGTAATGCTCCCTTTGGAATGTACTGTACCAGACAACTGCAGCAACTGCAGCAACTTGAGAGACCTCAGAGATTTCTAATTAAGAAAATTCAGGGTCTCCAGCATGTGTCTTATACAGGCAGACTGAAGTCGCTGTCACTGTACTGAGTAGCATATAAACTACTTAGAGGCAACTTATGTCTGGCTTATAGGGCTAGCTCTGACCCAAATCTTATGAAAATGTTGCACATCTGTAAATCAAATGGGACTAGAATCAGTCATTCCAGAGAACAGACCTCAATCTAGCCTGCAACATAAATAACATCTACTAGAGAGACAGATACATCTCTCACAGGTTGTCACTCCTCTGGAATAGGTTTGCAATCCATGTCAAGCAGAGCACTTCAATGACTGTTTAAGCATAGTTTGGATGACTGGATGGGAAACAGTAAATTTCTCCCAGGGGTTGCCCCTGCTTCTCTCATGGACATGGGCAGTCCTTGCTAGAAAAATCTTGGACATAAACGGAATCTCTCATCTACTATTATACTGGGATTTAATAGCTAGGCTTGTAAAGATCCTTGGGTCAATAGCCTAGTAACATCCTAGGAACCTATGATGTTTCTCTTGAATCCATGCACACCCTATTTTCCCCATTTTCCACATGGGTTCAGGGCATACCTCTCAACCTGGAAACATCAAAAATCTGTACAAGGCCCATGACAAATAGGTACAAATTTGTATGCTGATTAACATAAAATTTGCATACATAATTACATAACCCCACTCACTGCAATGGAATTGTGGGATACCAACTTTCAAATGCAAACTGAAGAACAGAACCAAAATATAGCACCAGAGACCCCCTGCAGCCATTCCAATGTCCCATTACCTGGCTATTTCACCCCATTTACCATAAACATTAATGTGTGCATGCTGCTTTACTTCTACAATGATTATTTGGATTTTATTTTTACATTTTATAGCACAATGCACAAACACTAATAGATATCTTCTAAACAAAGCAATACTGTCTCACAATGAAAATAGACTTGGCATTAAAACTTCTCTGCCCTTGAAACTCACATTCATTGAAACATCATTGAAACCCACACCACATCCAAAGAAAATGCATCTGGCCAGTGGTGGATAAAGATTACCTTTGGGCTGTTTTTAAATCATATGCCCCTTGCACACAAAACAAGAAACATACATGCATTCTTTGATACACCTTCCTGACTTTATTAAATTATATTCCTTGTATAATACAGCACACTTATTAGGCTTAAGTTTGAGCGCATTTTAAATTTAGTTTTTAAACATTTGTCCAGTAGGCAATGAAACAAAATGCATGAACCAATAATAAAAACAAAACTGGAAAGCAGAACTAAGCTGGATAAAAATGGCACGGACTGTTTTATTCAAGGTAAGCGCTTTCAGCTAAGCAAATGCCCAGCCTTCATCAGACAAAAGTCACTCCACACAGCTCTATTTTTATATAAAAAAGTAGTTCACATTCATTAAACGTTAATAAACCAATCACTGTCATGAATCAATTTAAAATGGTTACACCTATAATCATCATATTATAAAACCTTCCTTTCTTAATCTTTTTAGTCAGTGTCAAACAAATGTTTACTCAAGAAGCACATATTCATACAAAAAAACTAATATAAAGTGTATATAATACAACAAAGTTACAAGCTACATTAAAAAACACTCAATAGCATAAAAAACTGAATGCTTAAGGATAGTAAAATAATTAACTATATTATTCAAAGAGAAGTCGTCTCACATTAATGTTGCTATAAAATGCTATGCAAATTGCCAAATAGCATTTACCTAAGAAGAGCTTTAAGTTTAAGCACACATTTTATGGATGCAAAATCATTTAACCCTGGGGGGAGATGAGCACATGTTCTAATTTGCCAGAATAACTCTTGCTCTTCCAGATACAACTGCCAGGGTCCTCCTCTTATATAATTTCTAACCTGGTACAACACACAAAATGCAAAACAATGATCAGGGAAATCTAAAATGTGCCTAGCAAGTGCATTTGTGAGGTCCTTCCTACCTATGGCATATAGGTGTTCATAAATTCTTTTCTTTATTTTTCTCTCTGTTTTGCCTATATAGAAGGAAGGACATTTCTCACATAAAGCTACATATATTACTCGCTGTGTATCACAGTTGTAATTACCCTTGATAAAATAATTTTTCCTGTTAATGTACACTTTCTTATCATTGTGAATAAATTTACATTGTGGGCACATACCACATTTTCGCATACCCTTTATTTTATCTTTTGGTTTATCTACGACCATTTCAACAAGGTTTTTAAGGTTAATACCCCTTCGATATGTGTATTTTGGAAATGTACCCAAAACCTTAACTAGAGCTCTATCTTCTAGTATGATGCTCCAATTCTTAGCCACTACTTCCCTTATAAATTTAAAGTCCACACTATATGTGAACAAAAAGTTAATTCTAGGGTGAACAGAGGAATCCGTATTCATGATGTCATTATTAGCTCTACCCATCAAACCTCCACCCAACAAAGGCATAAAATGCCCAATGGTCCTTTTGCCCTGAACTTTCTGCAACGTCCCCACAATAAGACTGTCAGGATACCCTCTACTCAGGAACATTTTACTGATATTGTCACATTCCTCAATGAAATCAGTATAATCTGAGATCATTCTGGCAGCCCTGACAAATTGCCCCTTCACTGCACTCCATGCCGTTTTTATCCAGCTTGGTTCTGCTTTCCAGTTTTGTTTTGGTTTTGTTTTAAAGAGTTTGAGTGCATGAACCAATAATGACAGATCTGTCCTGTTCAGAAAATTTCCATGATAAAAGTCTACTTACACACACTATTTATATATATATATATATATATATATATATATATATATATATATATATATATATATATAGAATGACAGTAGTGTAAGCCATAGTCATCTTGCACAGCTTCTTGCACTTATTTTCAATTTCAGTCATTTTTTGGGAGGGGGACAAAAGGCCAAAAACTAGGGACACATTTTAAACATTGCTTGTATAATTTTGGAAAGTTGCTTGAATAAAATGTGTTACCACCATGCATTTCACTACCAAGTCTTAAACCCAGGACCCTGTGCACTATAGTCAGAGCAAAATACCACTAAGCCAAATCAGCAGTTTTCTGAAAAACAGGAAGACTGAAACTGAAATGGCTATCATTTAGTGAATTCAGTTCTTACTTCTCACCATAGCTCTCAATCTCTTAGCAGAAAAAACCTGGACAAAGCCAATAATGGGGGATACAGAATTAAATTCTCACTTCTCACCATAGCTCTCAACGTCTTACCACAAAATACCTGGACAAAACTAATAATGGTGGAATACAGCCCCAAAATATGGACAAATTTCAAATACTGATTTTATAAACTTAGAAAATTGCTAGAATAAGAGGTTTTGTGTTACCGTTTATTTTCTGAAGAATGAAGTCTGAAATTCAAATGCCTGTCATTATTTAGTGAATTCAATCCTTCTGTAATTTGCCACAAAAATCCTGAAAACCACAGATTTAATGAGGAACAGAACAAAAATATGAGGAATAAATCACAAGTGGTGGTGGCTAGTGACTTTTGGCTCTTTTTACCTGTACCCAAGGTACAGGGTTTGAGCCTGAGAACCTGTAGCCACCAGGTGTATTCTGTTAGGGGCATTTACACACACACACACACACACATATGCAAAATACTCACTCTCTATAAATTCCAGAAAGCAACTCAGCAAATAAATAACAGAATGTCCGTGTGGCTTAAACTCCGTGCAGCAGTAACTCAACTCAACAAATAAATAAGTAGCAGAAAGTCTGTGCAGCATCAGAAATGCTTATAACTAACAGAAAGCAACTCAACCTCAGTCCATCTGGCTTAAACTCCGTGCAGCAGTAACTCAACTCACTTGGTTTATAACTAACGGAAAGCAACCTCCGTGTGGCTTAAACTCCATTAACAAATAAATAACTAACAGAAAGCAACTCAACCACTGTCCATGCGGCTTAAAATCCATGCAGCACCAGAAATATTTGTTCACAAATAAATAACTTACTGTCATTCATAAGGTCGCAGAAATGTTCTCTGTTCTTCATGTAGAGCTCTGCAGCAGCAGTTGTTTCATATCCATTCAAACAGCTGGAAATGTGTGCATGTGAGCCCTTCAGCTCAATTCCGAGAGGCTGATGGAGCTGACATCATCGCACACATGATGACATCAGCTCAAAAGCATGAAAGAAAACAAATATAAAAAAAAAATAGCTGGAAAAAATAGGAAATGAAGGGGTACCCCTCGGGAATCATGGCACCCTATTATTTGGACCTCAAAACGCAGTAACAACTGAGTAATTCTGGAAGGTTGGGAGGTATGGTTCAGGGTGTCACTCAACAGTAACAATCATCTAGAGCCAAGATTTACAGCACTGGGTGGCTAAATCTGCCACAGTTCTTCTTCCATAGAACTGACATGCATGCACAATCACACCTACAACCAATTTAGAGTGCTCAATCCATCGAATGCATGTCTTTAGAGTGTGGGAGGAAACTGAAGCAATGTAAGTGAACAAAGGGAGGATAGGCAGACTCCACACAGAAGGCACCCCAGCCACAAGTCGAACCAGTGAACCTCTTGCTAACGGGTGACAACAGTATCCACTGCACCACTCCATGAATAATGTAAAAGAGATAAATATCAGAAGCTGTGCTTAGAAAGTTAAAGAAATATTGATCAAGATGTCTAAAACAAAAGCATTTTTTAACAAGATTCAAGCAATTAAGACTTTTGTCCTGCCTAAGGTCATATTTATTCTTTAACATCTACCCCAAGCCATGTTTCTTGCACCAGTGTCAGGCAATGAAAAGCCAATTTCAATGACAAAACTTACCACCTAGGATAAGTTGACAGAAACTGATGGTGTCAAAAAAAATATGGTAAGACCACAGTGGTATGGTACTGTAATACAGCTAGAGCAAAATGCACCCCTATACGGCTGAAGGTTGAATTATTTTTTAATAGTTGCACTAGGTGGAAATAACATCCTTTCCTTAACTTAAGGCCTGAGACCCATGGGAAGGGCAATCTAGAAAGATGGTTCAAAGCCCAGGCATGGGTAAAATCTAATTTAAAAGAAATGTCTCCATGCCATCTCCACTATGGATTAACAGCTTCAATCAAAATTGATCACTGTAGAGTATAGTGGACTGAATGGGTTAGAAGGGACAACATATTCATTAAGGACATATGTAACCTCCCTACACCAAGGTACCTCACCTTCAATGAATTTCGTGACCAATACCACACTGGTACCTTAAAGTGGTGGCAACTCTTTCAAATGATAGCAGACATTCATACATGGTTTATGATTTTCTCCTCTAGAATCTGGTGCTACAACATTCTCTTCCCCAATGAGAAGGGCAAACTTGAAGGAATCCCACCCAAAGGAACCTTGCAGAGTGGTACGATCTAATTGGACCTCTATGTGATTCTATCATAAATGAACTTAGGGTGAAGTAGGTGAATCTATATATGGAAGAATTTTCTAGTAAGCAGTGGATGAGATGTTTACAACTAGACAATGAACCTAGGCTGCCAGAATCCTCCAAATTTACCTTCCTTAAATTAATCAATTTCTGGCAGTAGTCCAATATGCAATTTAAGAAGGACAGACAGCTAGTAGAATAACAATGTTGGAGATGTTTTGCAATCCAGGCTGATTATTTTCACATGAGTTGGTGCTGTCAGAAGGTACAATCCATATGGAAGATGGTGATCACTCATGTTGCATCTGTACTACACACTCTCCTCCCCCATATGACAGATTCTAAATCTTTTTTTTTTATCAAATATCTTTTTATTGAAAACTTTTCTGGGATAAAAACAAAACAAAAAGAATAACAAGATAATTACAGGTCATACAGTTGATGTTACATTGTACATTCATAAACATCTAATGATGGTTATTGCCCATTATGCTAATAACATTCATATTTTGTAGAAAACCATAGTATTATCACACTGATATAATTAAATTATAAGTGTGTCTAAAAGTTTTTCCATATGACATATTTATTATACCAATTTTACTACTGTGAGCTATAATATATGCATAACATCAACCTATAATATGATAACATTCTACTCTACTAAAAACTTATGTACATATATACATATATGTCACCTTACTTATTTTGGTTGTTAATCTCAACAGAGTGGTGTGCTTACATTTCTTATGTACATAGTATTTACATACTATTCATGACAAGATATCAATTACCTTTAGTAGCAGGTTTGATTCCAGCAGTAATGTTTCCTATCCTTAAAATACATAGAATATACCAGACTATTAAGAGAGTATTTCAATTAATGTTTTACAGTACTCTTGATAATATATTTGATTTCTCTGACTTTCTGTATATAGTTTTTTTGGCTAATATGTGTTTTTTGCTACGCTTTTGTATTCTAACCAGGTTAATTTTGATCTATCATTCCAGTTTTTTGCTATATAAGCTTTCATCAGAGTGCAAAGTGTTATTATGATATGTTTAGATAACTTGTTAATATTATCCTTAAATACATGGAGTTTGCCATGAGAACGTAAATTTTGAGTATCCTGATTTCTCTAATAGAATAAGTGAACACCATAGCGTATATACTGTTTTACAGCTCCAGAATATATGAAGGATGTCTGCTTCTTTATTTGGGCAAAAGAGACAATATGGTGACTTGGATGGGTTACATTTGTTAAGATGTACAGGCGTGAAGTATGCATTGTTAAAAATCATGAGTCGTGAATATATTAACTTTTTATATGATGTCAGTTTTATAGTGTTTTTGATAGCTACTTCCTTTTGGTTATCTGTTACGGTGTTGTCCTTCCTATCCCAAAATTTTGAAAAGATGATAGTGTTTTGGTATTTAATAATTGCTATCAATTTATAAGTGTTTGATATCATTTTCTTTTTACTTAATAGCATTTTCATAATTTGTTGCACTAACTTGATTTCTTGCTTGACTACTTTGATATCTTTGGTTAGAATATTTACTAGATATATGATTTGTTTAATTATCAGGTTACATTTTTACTGACTTTAACTAAGTTTATGATATCTTTCAATGAAAGATTTCTTATTTGATAAAAATCCCAAACTGTATAATTTTTTATTAAAGGAAAGTTATCCAGATTTATCATACTGTTTGCTAGTTTTATATCTGGATTATTTTGAATTGGTTGCAGGAGAGTAATTGTATCTGAAATTTAAAAAAAAAAAACTACTGATTTCAGTAAACTTTAAAGAGTTGTTAATTGATATTGGATGAATTTTTATTGTTTTAAGAGTTTCCTGTTTTATAAAGGGAATTGATTTTGGATTGATTTTATATTGTGTTATGTCCCTATATAGTAATATGATCCATAATGGATACCATATATTCCCTACTGGGTCATAATTCGCTATCTGTACGACATGGCTTGCATTGATAATTTCATAGTATAACTGAAAGTCAGGAAGGCCTAGGCCACCTTTTTCTTTTCTGGGTGTTAGCTTATCATAGTTAATTCTCGTACACTTTGGGTACCATATGAATTTTGCCAGTCTAACTTTCATTTTATTGCAGAAAGTAACTGGTATTTTTATAAAAATTGCATTGAGATTATATAAATTTTTAGGCAGAATGTTCATTTTTATAATTAAGGTTTTTGATAAGGTAGATAGTTTAAGCTTTTCCCATATATTTATACTCTGAACTATATTGTACCACATTTTACCAATATTGTTAGTGAACAATTCTGCTTGTACATGACTAAAGTTTATACCCAAATATTTCAGAGTGTATTGCACTTTGATCTTAGTCTCCAGAAAGTAAAACCCTTTATGTCCTATTGGATTAATTGGATATATGATTGATTTCCTTGGATTAATCTCATAGTTGGATACCATGGAAAAAGTATTTATAGATGATAGTATTTTATTTAAATCAGTATTTGGATACTGAAAGTAGATATTAAGATCATCCGCAAATGCTGTGTATTTAATTTGGGTGTTGGAGACATAGATAAGATGATGGTATGTTCTCTGAGTAATTTGCAGTAGTAGTGTTTCTATATACAGATTAAACAAATATGGTGAAAGTGGGCAACCTTGTCTTGCTCAGTTATCTATTTTGTATTGGTTTAGAAGTTTTCTTATTAATATAAAGGGTAGTAGTTGCTTTAGTATATAATGTTTTGATCATTTTTATATATTCCTTAGGGAATCCAAATTTATACAGTATAAAAAGTAAAAAATTCTGATTTACTCTGTCAAAGGCTTTTGTTGCATCGACAGATAATGCATATTTCGGGGATTTGTCCTTAGCACATAAATGGGTTAGAGCATCTATAGTTAATGTGTTATCCTTAACTTGTCTATGACTCATAAAACCTAGTTGTTTCGGTGATATTATGACTGGAGCTACCTTTTGTATTCTTTGAGCTATAATTGTTGAGAAAATCTTAATGTCCAGATTAATCAAAGCTATAGGTCTATAATTATTTGGGTTTGTAGGATCTGTATTTGGTTTTGGAATAAGCACAGTTTTGGAGTTGTTTTTATATATAGGTCCGATATCCCAACTTGTATAATATAGTTGTACAGTTTTAAAAGTATTGGTGTGACTTGAGACTTAAAGTGCTTATAGAATTCTGCTACATATCCATCAGGGCCAGGAGCTTTTCCAGGTTTTATTTTATCAATAGCCCTACTAATTCCTCTTCTGTTATTAAACTTTTAAGGTTATTGGCTTGGAATTCATTAACCTTAGGAAATTCTAAGTTATTTGCAAAGGATTGAAATAGGTTCTCATTAATATACTCTTGTGGGCCATATATGTTTTGAAATATTTCTTCAAAAACCCCAATTATTTCAATATCAGATCTATACATCTTGTCTTTATATTTTATTTCTTGTATTTTACAATGGGAGTTCTTTATGTTGATAATTCTTGCTAACATTTTTGAAGGTGTTTGCACCCATTCTGCATATTTATGTAGCATTCTGAGTTCTGTAAATGAGAATTGTTGTGTTATAATCTCATTTAATTGTTTCTGTAAGCTTGCTATTTGCTTCTCAATACTAGGATTACCATTTTTTTGTAGCTCAGTTTCAAGCAGTCTTAGCTTGTTTTCTAATTTCTCTATATTTTCTCTTCTTTGTTATTTAAAAGATGATGCCTTTTATATGAAAGTACCCTTAGCCGTAACTTTAAAGGCTGCCCACTGAATGTCCAGAGGTATCTTGCTACTTAAAAAATCTTCATTTAATTGCATTAGAGATGTAATAATCTCTTGTTCTACCTCTTTATTTTTCAGCAAATTTGTATTTAATGTCCAGTTTGCTGTATTGTGTAATTTATACCCGACCTTGTTATGTGCTATTTTTAGATTTATTTTAGAGTGATCTGATAAAATCTAAGTTCTGTGTTATAGCTCACTTCATGATGTGCCAAGCCTTGAGAAATCAAAAACATGTCAATCCTAGACCAGGTTTTATGATATGGGGAAAAATAAATGTATCTGGTACCTTGAGTGTCTGTATTGTTTAGTTCAAATGGATCTATTAAGTTGAAGTCCTCAATTAGTTCTGATAGGAATGTTGTGGCTTGAAGAGATTGAGTATGATTTTTATTTGACCTATCTTTTAGTGGATTAATAGTTATATTCCAGACCCCCCCCCCAATTATAATCGAGTGATTTGGACGTTTATTTAGCAAATTATATAATTCAATTAAGAAATCGAGTCAGTAGTTACATGACCCATAAACATTACACAGTAATACAGGATTCTTGTGAGTTGGCAGTAAGGTTGTAAAATAGCACCATCTTCCTTTAACATCGTAGTTATAATTAATGATATTACCATTAAATGATTTCTTGATTATTATAGCTGCACCTCTTGCTGAAGTACTGTCTCCAGCTGCTATTATTTTCTTAATCCATTTAGAATTTTTTTTTCAGTACCCTTGTCCCATTGCTCCATAGTCATGTGTGTTTCATGCAGAAAGGATATATCAGTTCTTGAATTATAAATGAGATGCATGATTAGTTTTTTTTTAGTGTCCTGTAAGCCATTACATTCCACAAGGCTATATTAACCATTTTATGAGAATACTATTTTGTTCTATTTATATCTGAGGTATCTATGTATTTTATCTTGAATCTTGTCGGAGCACTTTATGCACATTTTACTATGGACTGAGAAATAGTTAGATATAATATTAAGGTGACATATTCCTCTTTCAAACTTTCCTTGGTGCCTAACCACTTACTCCTAATCTCTGAAAGAGAAAAGATTATCCAATAAACAAGTAGTGTAAACAACATTCTGAAATTAAAAAAACAATCCCTATCTACAGATTTAACTATAATACAATAGTTATTTTGCATTCCAAAAAACATCACACATTTCCAGGGTAGACACTCGCCAGACAGCAACCTAACTAAAATAACTTGTATGTTCTCAACCCAAGTAGGCAGTAGGGTAGTTAATGTTTACGATTCTATATTTCCCAGCTATTTCAGACATTAATAACTTATTTTTATTTATTAGCTGACTTTGCTAGTACATATACTGTTAAATAAAAATAGTACAATTGTAATTTGTGCTTTCAAAACTTCTTTTGTTTCCTCAATAATACTATGTATGTGAAATTACACATACAAATGCATCTTCACAATATGCTTTACTTAGCAGGCATCATGTATAAACACTATACTTTTCCTCTAGTAACTGATATTAGTTCACAAAAAAAGAGACATATCATGAAAGTGCATATATACATTTTGTTAACATCATTGTGCCAACCATTTCATATTATTTTAACCTCTTCTTCATAAGCTATTTTTTTTTTATTATATATTTTCTTTTTTTTTTTCTTCCTTTTCCCTTTTCTTCCCTGCAAGGATATTTTAAACCATAGCTTCTTACACAGTTCTTACTTAATACTGCTTCCATCCTTTGCATCTGCTAGATTGTTAGTGCTTCAGAATTATTTTGCAATCAAGACTGTCTTTAAGGGCTTACATGTATTGAGATACAAAGATTGCAGCACCTCTGTGGAATTTAAGCCATGTATAGTTCTTATTCTTGAAGAAAAAAGCAGTTTCTCGATTTACAGCCTTGCAGCTTTGATTTTACTTTCTGGTTTTCGATGTATACGAGCTGTGGAAGATACAGCTTTGCTTTTACCTTGTATTTGCTTCTTTTTGTGATTTCTAGGCTACCATAGCCTGGATTTTGGCTCTGATACTACTGATGACTTATTTACGTTTTTGGGTGCGAGATCACATGTCACGGGATGCTTTCTGTGACTCAGCTTCCTGGAAAAACGTTTTTTAGAACACTGAAATGGAAAATAAAATACAAGAACAACACTTTAAAAGCTTTAAGATAAGGTTACATCAGAAACTACTAAAATAATGTTTAAAACAATAGCAGCATCATTATTTCGTCGGAATTAAGCGTTTTTATACCATAGTTGCACTAGAAATGCTTACAGTAGCAAAACAAATGTACTTACTTTTCCCTTGTTATTTTGGAGGGATTTCATTAAATACTTTCAAGAAGGCTGAGTTTGCTTCATCTTTGTTTTTTATTTGGTATGCAGAACCCTTAAATTGGAAATGCAGTGAAGCAGGATACTTCATTTGGAACTTTATTTTGTTCTTTATTAAATATGCACAAAATGGTGAAATAATTTGTCTCTGTTGTTTGATTATTAATGGTAAATCTTGTGCAACTGCTATTTTATTTCCTTTCCACATGATTTGTTTTCTTTTTTTATTTTGCCTGCTTGTAAAACCATGTTGGCATGAGCCGCATTCAGTAATCTCACATATACTTGTCTTGGAGCATTAATTGTTTGGGATTTTCTTAGTGCTCTATGGAACCTCTCTATTACAAAGCTTTGTACTGTCACATTTTTATCCAGGAATAGTTCACATATTTCTATTATTGCAGTATGCAGGGAGGTTTGCTCATATGATTCAGGGATGCCTCTGATAAGCATATTGTTTCTTCTGGACATTGCATCTAAGTCTATTATTTTATGTTGCAGTTCAGATATTGTTTTTCCTGTGGCAATGCTACTTTTTTATTTCCTCTACCTTGTATTCATTTTCTAGATCTTTCTCCTTGTTTTTCTGTAGTGTGGATGATAATTGGTCTAGGGTATTAACAAAGGCATCTAGTTTTGTAGAAAAAGATTTTATTACTTCCTGCAGAGGTATTAGAGCTAATTTAAGGTCTTCCAGTAAGATAGATTTTTCAGTTGCCATTTTGGGAGTCTGCTTCTCTGTTTTTAGCTTTGCAGTTCTTAGTTTTTTTTTTGTACTTACTTCTTTCTCAGGACTGCTTAATTGTGAAAGTTTTGTTTTTTTTATTTGTGCTTCCATTGCATCCATATTACTACAATTGCTATTTTTTATTTTCTTTGCAGAAACAGCAGATTTTCAATGAAGTCTGTACTGTTATATATGTTCCCCTGTCAGCACATGTGGTCTCGCAGATAAGTATAAAATATTGTGATTTTCTTTTTCTTTTTGCGAAATCTTCTTAAAATATGGTTTAGTATCCAGTATATTGTTAGATTTCTTGATTTATGCTGGGTTTTGAGATGTGTTTAAGCCAAGATTGGTTTGGATTTTAATTCCCAGTCAGGAGCTGTCTGTGAAGTGTGCCTCCTAGTTAGCGGCCATCTTGGAATCGACAGATACTAAATCTTGACTGCTGGGTATTATAGGTTGTGTTCTGCAGTTCGATAGTAATATGCAAATATGGATGATGAGACAAGTTATTCTTAGCAGCTTAAATTTTAAACACTGGAAAACTATCCTAAAGGACTGGATTTTTACTTTTCACACATTAAGTAACAAACTAAAAAGATGCCCACTTCCACACTTTGGTATGACTTGGTGGAATAATTTCTGGTCCTTGTTCTTGCTTTTAATGAATCAAGAACATTTACAGCAAAGTATTAACTTTTATGTGGTTAGCTCAACTGCTAATCTGGAGGCATGAATTACATGTTCTAGTTATGTTTAGTGCCAGCTCCAAATTATTTCTGATGGTATATCTGCTACAGATTATTCTCTTTTGTCTTTTATTTCACGTATGATTTTTTTTCTGTGTCTGTTTTGGCTTTCTGGATAATTTACTGTTTTAACTGATCCTGATTCAAATAAATATGTATTTAAAAATAAATAAAACAACATGAAAGAATTAAGGTTAAAAAATAAACACAGATTCACTCACATAGCCCACTGTGTAATTAGTACCTTTGATTTGAGAACACCGGGCACACCTTATATTCAGTTGTGTTACAACTAAGTTCCACAATAAAAGACATGGAGGCAGGTGCTCTGACTGGAGCAGCTTTTGTCACTTTGGAAAAAGCTGTTAATTGGATTTCCACTCACTGCTTAGATGGAAATTATTGGGCTAAACTGTACTGCTATCAGGTAGCTAGAAAACTAACTTCACAACAGATGCTCAGAGATACTTATTGACACAACTTTTTAGACATATGTGTACAACTTGGTTAAAAAGATTTACAATTTGTGATTTCTTTTGTACTATTTTATCAGCGCTGTGTCTCTGCAGAGGTCCAACCTACAGACTCCATTTCATGCAGATGACTTAACAAGCTACATGACAGTCCTGATTCATTAATCTTCTAAATCAAAAACCTTGCTAACACCCACATCTTGTCTGTCTAGAAAGAACTCAACATCAAAACAAAAACAGAGCTATCTGGGTAAGCAATCTTACTAAAATTAAAATGGATTGATGACTGGACAATGCCATTATCCTGCAAATGAAACATTTAATCTGCTCCCATGTTGACTTTCCCAGAACTTTGGTTTCTTTCCTAACCTTTACCAATCACAGAGATGTGATAAAGATGAAAGGTGACTCTTTCCTTGCATATGGTTACAAAATTCTTAATGTCCTCACTGTGGAAACGTGTTTTGCCTTGGTTAATGGGTTCTGGTCTCCACCACTGAATTTGTTGTCTGTTTTGTTGTCAACAGCTCTGATGCATACACTACAAAACTTTAGATGTGGACATTTTCATTCCTTCAAATAGCATCATTGATACTTTATCTAAAGCTGTCTGCTTACAGATAATTTTGTAAACTACTTTAGCTACATGAAGCTTTATCTTTACCTTATTTAGCATCTCTTTGGTCACTGCATAATTGGGCCAGTCTTACTTCCCTTTTCAAAATAGCTGCATTTCTTACATGATGGCCTACACTTGCTTCAGGGCCCCAACAACATGTTCTGGGGGAAAGCAGTTCCAGTTTAGACATCAACATTTGGACCCCTGTTTCTATCACCATTAGATCAATGCCAACCCTCACCAGGTTCTTTAATGTTCTCCCACAGTGCTTTAACAATTCAAGCCCTATAATGGCATTACCTAGAAATTCACCTAAATGAAATCAAATTGTTACTACAAATGACCACAAAATAAATGCACCTTTACTGGTTCTACAAAATAAATGCACCTTTACTGGTTCTACCAGACTAGTACCCTCTCCATAAAGGTGGTGCCTCAACGGATCCTGGAAACTATCGCCCCATAAGCCTGACTAGCTTGGTCTGCAAAGCTATGGAAAGGATCATCATGGACCTCATAAATAAAGATATTGGGGACCTACAGACACTGGATCCTACCCAGTTCGGCTTTGTTAAGGGCAGATCCTGCCTCTTAAACCTGGTTGATTTCTTTGAAACAGTCACCAAGGCCATTGACGAGGGGAAGGTGGTCCACACAGCCTACCTGGACCTTGCAAAAGCCTTCGATACTATACCCCACTCGGGCATTATAGATAAGCTCACCAGCTTAAACATAAACCCCTATGTCACTAGATGGATTGCAAACTGGCTCAAGGACAGAACCCACATGGTTAGAATTGCTGGAGCCATGTCAGACTCCAAACCAGTTACAAGTGGTGTCCCACAAGGCTCAGTCCTGGGACCTCTCTTGTTCGGTATATATTTCTCGGAGGTACAGGCCAACAGAGAAGGACTGTGGCTGACCAAGTTCGCAGATGACTGCAAACTGGGCGCCATAATCGACTCTCCAGCCAACACAAGCATCCTCCAAAAGGGCCTCATAGAAACAGACAACTGGTGCCAGAGCCATGGCCTCAAGCTAAATGCCAAAAAGTGTATTGTCATCCCCTTTGGCAAAAACAAAGTGCCCACAAATTACCACATAGGTGGTAATCCATTAAGTACAGAAGAAGTAATTAGGGACCTGGTGACCCAAGTTGATAGCAATCTCTCATTTGACAACCACATGGCCAAAGTGGTTAGAAAAACATTTTATATAGCCCACCTAATCATGAAGGGATTCACATCTAGATCAGGGGAGGTCATCGTGCCTCTTTACTCATCCCTCATCAGGCCCATAATTGAGAACAATGCCCCTTTTGGGATGTACCTTACCAGACACCTGCAGCAACTGGAAGGACCCCAAAAGTACCTCACCAAGAGGATCAAAGGGCTCAAACAGATGCCATATGCTGCCCGGTTAAAGAAACTCCAGCTCTACTCAGTGGCATACCGCCTGTTCAGAGGCGATCTGTGCCTGACGTATAAAGCCATGTCCAACCCTGAATTAATGGACATGCTGCACCTCAGAAAATCCAAATCCCATTGAGCTACGTGCTCGAGAGACTTGAACCTCAGCACTGAAATAAATAGGACATGCTGGAGGGACAGATTCATAACCCAGAGGCTCCCTTCACTCTGGAATAAAATCCCAGTTCAGGTTAGGCAGAGTCCCTCATTGACTCTCTTCAAGAGGAATCTTGATGAGTGGATGGGAGATCGTAGGTTTACCCCGGGTATCACTTCTGTGTCACTGTTAGACAGAGGCACAGTATACTAACCTCGAAAAAGGGCATAGCAAAATAAATTTAAAATGGGTAGCGAAAGCCAAACACATTCTGGCTAGGCTTATAAATACCCTAGGGCAGATAGCCTAGTATGAACCTATGAACCTATGAACCTATAGTAACACAAGAACCTCAGCTAATACTATCAGATGCTTTTGAACTTTGCATTATGCTATAATATATATATATATATATATATATATATATATATATATATATATATATATGCTTAACTTTAAGTATTGCTGTTTTATTATCATTATTATTTCCCTGATGTTTCTTACATTAATGGTGGTGAATATACATAAACATGTTAACGTTTCATTCTGGTTTTCATGTAGTTTCTAACTGTGCATGAATGCTGTAATTATGTTGTAGCTGAAAATGGCTATTGTTCAGTTGACCTACCTGTTCAAATAAATAAACTCAAATTCCTCAGAATGTACTGAACACTAATTGCCCATCTCCTTGCTGTCTCCTTTGCTACTCACATCACTCCTCCACTATTGCTTTTACATTAATTGTTATGATACAATGTTCTGTCCAGTAACACCACCAACACAACCCTTACTGTAATCCTTACATATTACTACACCATGCAGGCTTTCTTCCCTTATAGTTGCACTTTACCTTATACTGTCATTTTTGCAAAGTATTTGCTGCGTTGTATCATATGCAGCTTACGATGCATATATGTGGGATATCACAACTTTTCCTTATGGCAGAGTTTCTGTGCTGTGTTATCTCCAAGTTTTATGAATCCCAAGCAATATAGATAGTTTAATTGTGTTGCAGTTGTTTTGTTGTACCTGCTTCTTAAGACTGTATCAACAGTTATATAAATAGACAAAGACAGACAGAGAAAGTCCTCAGTAAATGACAGTTACAGAAATGGAATCTTCTGTCTGTTCCTATACATGTGTGTATGACATTTTAGAAATGCTTTAGTTTTGGTTAGCTCAAACAGTGTTGTTAATGAAAGATGTGTACATGCGACTGACAGTGAAGCTAACCTGAGCAGCACACTCTATAAAACCTTAAGATGATAAACACGCAAGGAAAAGTTTATGACTTCAGTATATCTAAACAATGATCTAAGAACCATTGTTACCACACCATGGGAAAAACTGTTAATATCACTGCTGAAAAGATGTTCTATCAACAAGTGAATGAATACATTGCCTATTTTTATTTATATTTGAAGGTACTGTGGAAAAAAAAGGTGTTCAAAGGTTCATAAGAGGTTACTAGGTTAGCAGCCCTAGAGCCTTTATAAGCCTAGCCATATCAATCCCGAGTTGCCTCAGTTGTCCTTTATTAGATGGACGTACTTTACAGATCAGCACCAATTATCACTGTCCATGAGGGACATGGGTGTTTCCCCCATTGTTTATCTAATCATGTTTTTTGTGTAAATCACATTCAGATGAGAAAATTTAAATCAAAGGAAACTAAACATAAAGATTTGTAGATGGTGGATGAGGTCACTTAACATTGTATAGGTTACAGGCACTATTGAGCAGCATCATTTCTTTCACCTGAGCTTGTTCATTTACTCCAATTATGGTTCACTGAGAAGTGACTTCTTTAGACAAGCAGGCATTAAAACAACTACCCAGTCATAAATGCACTAGGTGCAATGTAGTTTAGAGGATAAATGGCATACATTGTAATATAGCACCACACCAATATAGTAAGTCAACACTCAGAATGTAAGCTTGTGACAAACTACTGCTGTCATCAAAGATGGAAGCATTGTGATTTCTGTAGAAATGACACGGCCATTACCATATCTATGTCAAACAGATGGCTGATCGGAGCAGTCTGACTTTATAGGTAACATATAACACTGCCCTATCAGACTGTGGCTGTGTTGTTGTGGGTAAGTTTTCTAGAGCTCCACATGCTATGCATGAATGGACAGGAAAGTGGGTGACCAAGTACAGTGATATGAGGCAAGCAATGGCTGAATGCAACTCAGCCCTGCATATTTGCAGTTTGTCTAACATGTGGCACAGAAGCTGATGTATTCCGGGGGAAGCTCTACAGATTAGAACTCCAATGACATCTCATAGAAGTCTCATCTAAGACCCACCCTTGTCTATGAAGAAATGTAAGTAGCATCATGGCTTTCCTATTGTCCAGTCAATGTGTTTGCACCATGATCCTCATATACAAAATGACATATAGCATTAATGCAATATCGTGCATAATATCCAAAATATTACTCAGGTCTATGTCTGCGGGAATAGGTCTATATTACATAGTCGAAGTTCCATAACTTCGGACATTTGTGTTCGAACATATGTCAGTTGAAGTTACGGAACTTCGACTATGTAATAGAGACCCTGCAGTAACCGCCTATATGAGGATGAGTGCCACAGTATCAGCAGTGTCATTGTCTTATAGACATCCATGGCAACATCTTCTTAGAGAGTCAGACTTATAATTGATGTGCTCTGTATAACTTCAATGTGCCAACTGCTTCATTTCCACTGCTAGCATGCATTTCAGGACATCACCCTGGTGATTTTGAGAGTGTGATCTCACTATGTCATGGCCCTGGCTCGTGTGACTTGTGATCCTGATTCCTGCTCTGTCACATGTATAAACCAGTGCTGTCAACTAGTTATGAAGGAGAGCTTAGTATAACTGTGTAAACCATTTATAGAGATTTTCTTAGCAGATGTATGGAAATATGCAGCAGCTGGGAAGTGTAACAATGTACCTGAGGTGATTCTGTAGGATTGCATGGCAGAAGATATAAAATGTCCCAGACTGTTGCACAGTCATATCTAAAACAGAATAACAATAATGGAAAGTGTGTATGTGTGGTAAGTATATGGAAATAGTAGACAAGCTTATCCACTGCCTGGCTCATTTCCACAGAGGTAAGCAAAACCAGGTATCCTAGCCAGTGTTCCAGCAGTGTTTTACTTGCATCCAGTTCCATCCAGGCAATGCTAAGTACTTTGAACTGATAAATTGTAATTGCATAACTTATTTTAAGCAATCACCGCTGTTTCCTTGCTTTATTTGTACATTTTACTGGTATTTTTGCTAACAATTCATTTTCCTATCACTGTTGCTGCTGTTACTCCCTTCTGTAAGGGATTTCTAACTAGATGATTGAGTTTTTTTGTAGTGACATTGCACTTGTAAGATTCGTTTAACTGCATTTTTATCATTAGGGCTCAAACTATAGTCATCTTATTGGCCAGAAGGCTCATTATTCAGTTTAGTGTTTTTTCAGTGCTGGTATAAATCTGGCATGTTCATGCTGATCTGCTCAATGAGCAGTGGTAATTATGAGTGCCCTGTGAAGAAGCAAACACATAGGAAGCACGTTTTCCCTATAGAATTGCCCTTAATGCACTATCTGCTGTCTTCACAGCTATCTAAAAGGCAGGACCTTCCATGTCCATAGCAATGGTTCATTCTCTACTACTGGTAACTTTAATACAGGTGTACTACAAGGGTCTGTGCTACATTCCCTTCTCTTTTCTCTGTTAATGATCTCCCCCTAGCATTACCAAAGCTTAAAATAATAATGTATGCAGATAACATCCTGTTCCTGCAATCCAATACTAACCACTCTGACCCGCAAACCAAGTTACAGGACAACTTTACTCAGTTATACACTTGGTCTACTACTAACAAACTACTAATTAACCCCAAGAAAACCAATGTCATGATCTTTGCCTCAGCCAAAAAATTACCCATGATTTCTCTTACTCTCTTAACAGATCCTAATGGGGACAGAATGCCTAATGTCACTAACACTCGACCCATCTTATCCTTTACCACACACACACACACACACACACACACACACACACACACACACACACACACACACACACACACACACACAGATTCTGAGACTAATAAAGTCCTTGCTCAGTTAAAACTATGCTACAAGATCAGTCACCTCCTTTCACCTGTTGCTCCCAGGGCCATTGATAAAGATATTTTAATACCCAAACTTGAATAAGACCTTCCTTTCCTCATTATGCATTCATTCCACAATACTCACAAAATACAGATTGCTGTGAACAAAGCTTGCAGTTTCATTCTATTAGCAGACTCCCAGATACACAATTGTAATTTACCAAAAATTTCCAAATGGCTTTCACTGCTTCATAGGCCCACTTTTCTTATAATTATTTTAATTTACAAGATGCTAAAACTTGGACACAGCCCCTCTTTAAGAGTGAAATCACCTTTACAAGACAACCCTTATATATTCAAAAGTATACAGGACAACAGTTTTGCTCTAGTACACCCTCCATTTAATACTGCTGTTGGTGAGAAACCCTTCTCTAGATTGGGATTTGCTACCTGGACCCACCTGCCTACAAACATCAAAAATCTACAGACTACTACAAGCTTCATATACACTTAAAAAGAATTTCTGTACTCAGTCTACCTGCAACAGTTACCATGAAAGTTGTTACCATCCTATATAATGAATACTAGAAAACATTTAATAAACTTTTCTCAGCCTCTTAATGTGATATCTTAAACAGGAATAGTTTGCATATATATAGGACATGTATGATTGCACTGCATTTTATAAACATCTTAGCTTGTAATTTGTATGTGTATATATATATATATATATATATATATATATATATATATATATATATATAGTTACACTTTATAATCTCGAAATACTGAAATGTTGAATTTCAGTATTTCAAGACTATAAAGTCGAAAGTGCAGTTATGTGAAACTACATAATAGTGAATGCAGAAATGTCACATTCGCCATTATGTGTCCACGAATGTGACGTGCGGTTTGTGGATTTAACTGGCGTTTGAGGTAATTGGTGTTTTTTTAAGATTATTGGGTAGGGATTTTAGTGTGTGTGAGTGTGTGTGTAGTGGTGAGTTTTATGTGTTGATGTGTTTAGTGTGACCTCAGAGTTAGTATATATAAATGGGGGTAGTGTGGCCTTCTTTTAGCAAGATTTGTGTGTGTGTGTTAGTTTTGTTGTGTTTGTGTGTGTTGGTTTTGTTTTTTGTAATGCTGGCATGTAGGTGTATTTGTGTTTGTGTGGTGTAGTGTTTTGCTTTTGTTATGTTCGTGGTTTGAAAGTTTGTGATTTTAAAGTTTTGGGTTTTTGATTTTTCGGCTTTATAGTCTCGAGATTCTGGAATTCGATATTTCAGTACTTCGAGATTATAAAGTGGAAAAAAAAAAAAATATATATATATATATATATATATATATATATATATATATATATATATATATATATATATATTTAATGTACCCTGATTGGATTTTTAAGGTTACACTATCTGAATTTAATCTTAATATGTTCTGAATTTTGCTTTGTACTTATTTTGTAAATAATATTATTGATTGAAAGACCATGATGTATTTTCAGCACTTTGAGCTCGGGTCATGGATGAAAAGGGTTACTAGACCAGTCCACTCACCCAGTGAACAAATAAAAAATAAGTAAATAAATAAATAAAACTGTATGCTGTAAAGCAGTAAGTAAAGTGTAAAAACCTTGCACACCAACAATTAGAGAAGCTAGTTCATATGTTGAGTGGCAATACCATTAAATTTGGTAGAACTGAGTATTTTATACTCTATTCTACCCCAAATGAAGCACCTTTAATAGCCTTCCATAAGTTTCAGTATGAAACACTCTTGTAACTCACCAATTAAAGGACCAGACAACATGGATATGCAATTTTCTAACTTTTTTGCAGCCAGCTTGATTGATATGGGTATCTTGAGACAATGTAGCAATTGTCTCCGGTTTACTGATTACCACTTAATCACTGAAGTAACAGATAAGGTATGGGAGAGGTGAACATACACAGTGTCACTGGAGGCTAAAGTCTGCATGTAAGCACACATCAGATTGTCAAAATCATGCACAAAACACCCACCACACATAGCACACAACACACACATAGACCAACGTATACTGAAGCAATTAAATGCAGTCTTCTCAAATCCTAAAGACCTCCTAGACATTCCATCTGTGAAGATTTTCTTTAACAAATCCAAAAGCACTCAACAAAAGTGACACTCAATACCATGTATACTGCCACACTCAGTGGAGCCCCAAATACAAAGCCCATAAGACAAGCAAAAACATTTCTCAGGAATCTAGTCATAGGTGACTTCATTGCAAGACATACCGATTCCCCTCTAACCAGGCTGAACAAGGGGAAGATAACCATTAGTTGCCTATTATCTGAAGCCACGATCACCAAAATTACTCACTCACTCAAGTCATTACACCAAAGTTACCAGTATGATTCTATCATTGCCCATGTAGGTGTAAATGACCTAAGATGTACCCCTGGACTATATGAAAAGCAGTATTATCAAGCCCTCAGACTATGTTTCTCAGTCTGGTATGAAACTAGCATTGAGCAGCATATTATTTTCACTAAGGACGATGCACAATCTGATCAAAAGATGATTAATTTTAACAATTGGCTGAATTTCTGGTGTCATTATATGGAGATCAGATATTTGTTGGCATGGGAGGATGTGGTTAAAAGGCCACATTGTTTTGCCAGGGATGGTCTACACCTGCCCCCTCTAGGTTTTTGAATTCTAGCTAAAACTTTATCCACCCACATAGTGCCTTTTTCAAGGGATGCCAAATTGATAAGCCTTCCAGTATAGCAAAATCAACTCAACTGAACCTCAAGATATTACTGTTCAATACTAGGAGGCCAAAAAAAAACTACACTCCCTCCAAGACATCCTCACACTCAAGGATATTGTCATCTGTGAAGTTAGTGAGGCTTGGTTTAAAGTGGCAGAGAGTACCCCCCCCCCCCACACACACACACACACACACTGCAAGGTTTCAGTGCCTTCCACACTTTTAGACCAGTAGGTGCACAGGCAGGGACTAATGGTGGGGGTGTCTTGATATACATCAATAACAAGCACACATCTAGGTTGGTTAAACAGGATGATGTGACGGAGTTTCTCCATGTGCAGATCAGCACAGATAAAATATTACATACCATATCCTAGCTAGCTAACGGTCACCGTCCATGTCCCAACAAACTCAAATCATAAACTTATACCTGCTCGAGACACTTACTGTCCAACCAAATACTCTTCGCATGGTTGACTTTAATTACCCTCTATAGACTGGGAATCCTACATGCCATCAAATCTGCAGGCACAGGCATTCCTGGACTTTTATAAATACAAGCACCCTTGACCAGTTAGTGCATACACCCACTAGAGGTTCCAACAAAATGGACCTCATACTCACAAATACGTGAGAATGCTGCATCCCCCAGTGTAATCTTATCCCTGGTAAGGTCTAACCATAAAGTTGTCTCTTTCAAAACTGAAATCACTTTGGTAACCCCAATAAACCCAGTAACAGTTAGAAACTATTCAAATGCAAACTAACTTTAATTAAGCGGCAGTTTGTCAAAATTCAATGTTCCTCCAAGCCCAGAGAACACAGCAGCCTATGCAGAATTATTGGCAGAAACCCTGTACAACCATGTCAGAGGATGCACAGAGGCTCTCTAACTACCAAAAGTAAGCCTAAAACTAACTATTAAAACAAACTGATCTGGTGGCATCCCAAATTAAACAGGACATATAATAAAAAAATCACAGCTAAAAATCAGTGTATCTCCCATAAAGATAATAACTCAACATCAACATGCAACTAAGAGGGCTAAGTAAGTCCAATAAAGCTAACTTCATGATTAAGATAGCCTCCCAAGCAAAAGACAATCATAAGACCTTCTTAGCTTTGTCAGAAACCTCAGAGCAGCATACAGCAGTGTGCTGATCTGCTGGTTAATGGTGCCACATTCACTGAGCCAACAAATTCAGTTCCATCTTTATCCCCCTCTCACCCCCATCCACCACCCCAAGAAATACCCACAAACATAATCCCTCCAACTATAAATAGAGATCTTGTCTTGGTTGTGTTCACTAAAGCCAAAACACAGCCTCAGTGGAAACTGATAATATTATGGGTTACCTCCTGAATAGTATAAATTACTACTTATCATGACCACTTGAGTCACTTTTTAACTATAGTCTCAAAACAGGCCTAGTGCCATGAGTAGGGAGGACTGCAATAGTCAGCCCCCTTCTTAAGGACAAACTATCAACAGATTCTGGAAACAGTCCCATTAGTCTGACTAGTCTTATTTACAAAGTCATGGAAAAATTATCCTGGAAATGATCGACAAAGACATTGTAGACCTCCAGACACTGGATCCATCCCAGTTTGCATTCATCAAAGGAAGGTCATACCTACTGAACCTGATGGCCTTCTTTGAAAAAGTCACCAAAGCAGTGGATGAGAGTAAAATGGTACATACTGCCTACCTTGATGTGGCTAAAGCATATGATACAATACCCAACTAGGGCATTGTTAACAAAAGTAAGGATTTAGACATGAACCCCTATATAACATACTAAATAACCAGCTAGCTCACAGGAGGTAAGGATCAGTGAGACCACCTCCATGAAGAATCTGGTCATCAGTGGAGACCCTCAGAGCTCCCTGCTGGGCCCACTCCTCTTTGACATCTACTTCTCAGAAGTCAAAGCCAATGTCAAAGGCCTCTGGCTGACCAAGTTCACAGATGATTGCAAACTGAGAGCAGTCATAGAATACTCCAAGACACAACACCCTACAGGAAGGTCTTTCACAGGCAAATGACTGTTTCCAAAGCCATTGCTTAAAATTCATTGCCAAGAAATATATTATAGTATCTTTAGGGAAGTTGGCCATTTCACCCTGGGAAATTATGTAATTGATAAAACACCCTACACTCACTAGTCAGGAATCTTGGAACTCATGTAGATTGTAACCTAGCCTTTGACCAACATGTGTACATACCACTGTACTCAGCCCTCATTAGACCCATCATAGGATATAATGCCCAATTTGGTATGTACCTAACCAGACACATGCAGCAACTGGAATGTTTGCAAAGGCTCCTTATAGAAAGAATACAGGGCATAAACACAATGTCCTATGCGGATTGCCTCAAAGCCTTATCTCTATACTTGGTCTCCTACCAACGACTGAGAGGTAATCTATGCCTGGCTTAAAAGGCATCCCTAGACCCAGCTCTGATTAACCTTTTGCACATCTTTCTAGCAGTTTTAGTTTTGAAAAAGTCTGTGAAACAAAGTGGGGATGAAAACAGTTAACATTTTATTATTTTCACAGTAAAGGTCCTTATTACCAGTTGCATGATTTTGGGGGTCTTAATGGTTTAATTTTACATGCATTTTTGGATGTTTTATAGTTTGCTTACCAATTGTAGTTTGATATGAGAGATTAGCCTCCAACTTGAGAAAGTAATTAGACATTTCTCACATTTTTTATTGGAGTTGGATTCAAGTAATATGTTATCTAAGACAGAATACCAGCTGTCTTCTGTTTGCAAAGTACCAAGTATGAGTAGGATGGCCACAGAAGGGGCTACAATACCATGTGGTCATGGAGAGGATATAGGAAACTGAGTAGAGTGATAGGGCTTTAATGCATCTTGCATAAGACATGTTTGTTACACCTTGTATTCTTTTGTAAGGAACCTTTGAGGTTGCTCTAGTTGCTGCATATGCCTGGTCAGGTACATACCAAAGGGAGCATTGTAATCTATGATTGGTCTGATAAGGGTGGAGTACAGCGAGATAATGACCTCTTTCTACCTAGATATTATGCCCTTACTTATAAGTTGTGCAACATAAACTGGCTTCCTCACCACTGTGGTCATGTGGTAGTTAAAGGTAAGGCTACTGTCTATGTGCAAACCCAGATCCCTGACCCCTGGGTTGACACTTAAGGATGTATTATCAACATAGTATTTAGCTGGGATGGTTGACTTCCCAAATGGTACAATTATGCATTTCTTAGCATTAAGTTTAGGACCATGATCTTGGCATCATTTGTTAATCACAGATAGGCCTTCTTGAAGAATGCTAGTGCCTGCATCGGAGTCAATGATAACCCCCAGCTTGCAATCATCTGCAAACTTAGTCAGCCATAAGCCTTCAGCACCTGCTTTCATTTCAGAGAAATAAATACCAAAAAGGAGAGGGCCTAGTACAGATCCTCTCGGTGGAAGTAGCCTCACCTCTTTTGACCTCCTGGGTCCTATTAGTGAGCCAGCTGGCTGTCCAGTGGGTGATAAAAGGGTTTGTAGCTAAATTATTGAGCTTGTCTATAATGCTTGGGTGGGTTATTGTATCAAAAATCTTGGCCAGTTTGAGGTGAGCTTTTTGCACAGTCTTACCTTCATCCAGTGCTTTTGTGACCCTCTCAGAAAAGTCCACCAGATTTAATAAGCATGACCTTCCTTTAACAAAGCCAAACTGTGAGGGGTCCAGTGTTTGCAGGTTACCTATGTCCTCATGTTATGTCCATGATAATTCTTTCCATTTCCTTACATATGAGGATGGTACGACTTATGGGCCTGTAGTCACCCAGATCACTGGTTGGACCTCCTTTGTGCAAGGGAATGACTGTAATTGGAAATTACAATTATAATTGACTGTAATGAAATTGTATAAACTCTGGAGTAATGACAAGAACTCATCAACCACTTGAATATTGTCCAAGATGACAAGGTTCAACCTGTGACTGTAGCAATGTACATAAATAACTTTTGGAACTTTCTCACAAAACTTTGTTTGAACTCCAGCAGCATCATCACTCATAACACTGGCACCACCATAGCACTGTCCCACACACCTCTATATCTATGTTGTATATGCCAGGACTTTCATTATTGTGTCCAGCAGAGATGCTTCATCCAGGCCTTGTGCTTGTTGAAAGCCTAGGAATTTTTCATGGATATCACTGTTATGTACATAATACAAAACAAGAGGCAGCTGCTCCATTTTTGAAATGTCTTTTGACTCATCTACTTGAACCACAAAAGCCCCAGCTGCTGCAGTCTCTTCAGTAATTTGTTGTCTTACTTATCTTTCCATAATATTAAGGAGCTCATCTTGAATGCTGCGGTGTGTATATTTAGCATCTCTTGGACCTGTCAGTTTTCTTTTAACTATATCATCGTGTTTTACAACCAGATGGAGAATTTCATAAGCTTGCCATGGTTCAGATTCTGCTCATCTTTTCTGTGTCCTCTCTGTGCAATGCACTGTGTTGCAATTAACTTTAAAATACCACATATTGTTTTTACATAGTGATGATTTTCTCTAACAAGTTTGCAATAATCGTGACTGAGCATTGTGTATAGGATCCATTCTTTTCTTGTCTGTACCTTGAAATCACATCATGCTGTGTAACATACTTTATGGATTCAGGTCCCATTGTACACAGAGAGTTAGTTCTTTTCTAATTGTTTTTTTTTTTTTTTCTAGTTCTGGAAACTATCTGTGACAAATACTTTGGGACTTCTTGCCTGAGGAAAATGCCAACATGGAAAGCAAAAGACTAAGTCCTCAGACTGAGATTATTCAATCCATGGAAAACTGCTGTACCATTTGGGATTAAATACCCTTCACTTTTATGTAAATTTGTTTGCAGGAGTGAAACAAGCTTTGGCTGCGTAGGCATATAGTCTCTGCTCTGGCTTACATCAGAAGGGTCAGGAAGGTTTTCAGCTGATTTTCACTTGTACATATCTCAGTAATGTTTTACTTGTCCCAACAGCTTCTACATATGATATTTCACTGTCGAATTTGACAGTGGCAATTCTATCATCATCATCATTGCCTTGTTCCCACTCGGGCATTGTAACTGTGACCACTACTGGTGTCAGAAGTACCAGTATGCAACATTTGAGTCTAAGGAGCACTGCCTTCTTCAGCCTCTACTTCCACTTCAGCAATGCTTTGTTTTTTTGGAAGAATCCATGGATATCCATGCCTGCAATATAAACCATGGTTTTAGTTTAATAAAAAGCATTGACACCTTTAAAATATTGTCTTAAATGCTGTCTTTGGAGATACACAAACTGGACTGTCATCCTTTGTAGCCTCACTGACAGTACATTCTAAAGAGACATGACTTTCTGTGAAATGTGTGTAAGAATAGAGGCTAAGAAGCTTAGTAGCAGCACCTATAACAGAGACACACACACACACACACACACACACACACACACACACACACACACACACACACACACACACACACACACACACACACACACACACACACACACACACACAGCACACCATGTCTATCACCACTATTAGTACACATAAGGTTCTAAAGAGTATAAACTAGTGCCAGTCTATCCCGTACTGAAAAGGCCATAAAATAAACAAAACCAGATACATTACACAGTCTGACATCCTGCTAACTGCAGTATTAAATATATATATATATATATATATATATATATATATATATATATATATATATATGGGTCTACTTTACATGGTCGACTTTTCTCAAAGTCAACTTTCATATGGCTGAGACCATATGACTGACTTTCATAAAGCTGACCATGTAAAATAAACACAAAAAAAACACAACAAACACTTACCTTAAAACTGTTAGCAGGGAGGCAAGCCCCACTGCACCCCCCACACCCCCTGTAACTTAAATATACCAACTCCAAGATTGCACTGCAGTGTGAAAGATGGAAATTTTCCCATTCCGCACTGTACAGGGATAGCAGTTCCCCATGGTCGACTTTTCGAAAGTCGATCATATGGTCTCGGCCATATGAAAGTCGACTTTGTGACAGGTTGATCACGTGAAGGGTACCTATATATAAATATATATATATATATATATATATATATATATATATATATATATATAAATATATATATATATATATATATATATATATATATATATAAATATATATATATATATATATATATATATATATATATATATATATATATATATATAATCACTGTGCCATGACAATGGAAGAAACCATAACAAAATATCTAAGGTTAATAGTTAGTGTCATCAATTTAAATAAGGTTTTCTTAGTGTATATTATTTTAAATTACTTATTTATTTAGTCTTTTTTTATTTTTTACTGTGGCTTTATTTACTCTTGAAGTTCCAGCAGGAACCTTCCCCATTAGACATCCACCAAGTGATCAGATAATCTCAACTTAATATTATTTTAAATACTGTCAGTTTACTAAAACAATGGAAATCAAATGTATAATCAAACATCTCTAATCTTCTATAACAGCTCTAATTTTCAGAGAAAATTTGATTGAAACAAATGATTTATAGGGAATCCTGCTTCAGTGGGACATAAAGGAAAGTACTTCTCTTAATCTATACCAACATAATATGGTATCTGCAAATTCTCATCCTGATTAAGCAATGAAGTCCTTTCTAGACAGGTGCAAATTGTAAAGCTCCCAAAAGCAAATTCCTGTTCTGGTTATTTTTGGGTTGTTTGTACACAAAATATAAGGGCTAAAACCTGCAATGAGAAGAGAGGGATTGAAGCTACTACATGACAGAGCAAAATCCCAAAAAGGGAAGGCATCTCTGATCAGTATTAGCAAAAAACTACGGGCACTCATAAAATCGTCTAAGGCCAGCTTCGAGAGAAAAATTGCACAGGACACTAAGGATAATCACAAGGCTTTCTTTAGTTATGTTAGGAACCTGGGTGGGAATTCCCAGATATGCTCAGAATTAGTCCAAAATGACAAAAAATACACCGAGCCCACAGACATTGCCAACATCCTAGCTGACAGGTTTAGTGCAAACTTCTCCCCCCTCTCCCCACCAAAAGGGCAAATATCTATCCCAACAGAGTGCTGCCCCCTGACATCTCAGATGCTCAGGTAAGAGCCGCCCTCTCCAAAGCAAAAAACACAGCATCAATGGGACCAGATGGTGTCCCGGGCTGCGTCATACATGAACTCCAAGAAGAGCTAAACTCAAACATAAAACTACTGTTCAATCTTAGCCTTACTACAGGATATGTACCCAAAGAGTGGCATACAGCAACAGTGGTCCCTCTCCACAAAGGTGGTGCCTCAACGGATCCTGGAAACTATCGCCCCATAAGCCTGACTAGCTTGGTCTGCAAAGCTATGGAAAGGATCATCATGGACCTCATAAATAAAGATATTGGGGACCTACAGACACTAGATCCTACCCAGTTTGGCTTTGTTAAGGGCAGATCCTGCCTCTTAAACCTGGTCAATTTCTTTGAAACAGTCACCAAGGCCATTGATGAGGGAAGGTGGTCCACACAGCCTACCTGGACCTCTCAAAGCCTTCGATACAATACCCCACTCGGGCATTATAGATAAGCTCACCAGCTTAAATATAAACCCCTATGTCACTAGATGGGTTGCAAACTGGCTCAAGGACAGAACCCACATGGTTAGAATTGCTGGAGCCATGTCAGACTCCAAACCAGTTACAAGTGGCATCCCACAAGGCTCAGTCCTGGGACCTCTCTTGTTCGGTATATATTTCTCAGTGGTACAGGCCAACACGGAAGGACTGTGGCTGACCAAGTTCGCAGATGACTGCAAACTGGGTGCCATAATCAACTCTCCAGCCGACACAAGCATCCTCCAAAAGGGCTTCATAGAAACAGACAACTGGTGCCAGAGCCATGGCCTCAAACTAAACGCCAAAAAGTGTATAGTCATCCCCTTTGGCAAAAACAAAGTGCCCACAAATGACCACATAGGTGGTAATCCATTAAGTACAGAAGAAGTTATTAGGGACCTGGGGACCCAAGTTGATAGCAATCTCTCATTTGACAACCACATGGCCAAAGTCGTTAGAAAAACATTTTATATAGCCCACCTAATCATGAAGGGATTCACATCTAGATCAGGGAAGTCATCGTACCTCTTTACTCATCCCTCATCAGGCCCATAATTGAGTACAATGCCCCTTTTGGGATGTACCTTACCAGACACCTGCAGCAACTGGAAAGACCCCAAAAGTACCTCACCAAGAGGATCAAAGGGCTCAAACAGATGCCATATGCTGCCCGGTTAAAGAAACTCCAGCTCTACTCAGTGGCATACCACCTGCTCAGAGGCGATCTGTGCCTGACATATAAAGCCATGTCCAACCCGGAATTAATGGACATGCTGCACCTCAGAAAATCCAAATCCCATTGAGCTATGCACTCGAGAGACTTGAACCTCAGCACTGAAATAAATAGGACATGCTGGAGGGACAGATTCATAACCCAGAGGCTCCCTTCACTCTGGAATAAAATCCCAGTCCAGGTTAGGCAGAGTCCCTCATTGACTCTCTTCAAGAGGAATCTTGATGAGTGGATGGGAGATCGTAGGTTTACCCCGGCTATCACTTCTGTGTCACTGTTAGACAGAGGCACAGTATACTAACCTCAAAAAAAGGCATAGCAAAATTAATTTAAAATGGGTGGCGAAAGCCAAACACACTCTGGCTAGGCTTATAAATGCCCTAGGGCAGATAGCCTAGTATGAACCCATGAACTTATGAACCTATTAATGTAGCTTAGTAAAATGCCTTTAATGAAACAATGTTAACACATCTCTGAAGCATTTAAGCATTTGTAGTTCTGATGATTGAAAATTTTCTGATGAATCTTGCTTATATTCCAGCCATTTAGTATGGTTTGTCATCACAATTACCATACTATCCACATTATCGGGGTCCAAATGGAGAGATGATAAATCAGCAAGCTAAGGAGAGTAGTATTGTTGGAATTAAATTCATCTTCAAGTTTTGGTGAGTAACTTCACAAGGTGGACCCTGGTTTTCACAAAGTCACACCAAGATGACACTCATATGTAGACTGTATTTTATACAGTATATATTATGGACATAAGTAGGTTAACAAAGGAAAAAATATAGCTGGGTGCACAAGACCTAGGATAAAAAAGTGCTCAGTCCTGGTAAGCACACTGGTGCCATGACTTGAAAAAAATGAAAGTATTGAATCCTGAAGACATAGAAGCATTCCTACAATTAGACTAGTCCAGGCTCAGGAGGGAGGATGTTCCCCCTATTGTAGAAGGACATAGTAGTCGACAAAAATCTCAAAAACTGATGGGCCAAAAAAGCCATAAAAATGATAGAGTAGACTGTTGAGAATAAGAAAGAAATTATGCATTGCTACTATTATCAACAAAATAATAATACAGGATCCGGCTGTGGCCAAAGAAAATCCACACCAAATAAAAGACCACTTTGATAATTCCACTAAGGGTTACAAACTGGAGTACCAATAGGATTAAAAGCACAAACTTAGTGTACAAAAAAATATTTAATTGACTTTAATTAAAGTTAAAGGTTGTGCTTTTTTTCCTCTTGGTATTCCAGTTTGTATCCCTTGGTGGAATTATCGAAGTGGTCTTTTATTTTGTATTGCTACTATTATGCAAGAAGTCCAGAATTTCCAAACAGAAGATATACAGAAAGATTAAGAGAAAAATTAGAGGATAGAAAAATATGCAAGAAAATCTGTCAAAAGCTTCAAATGCAAATGTTTGTTCATTAATACAACAGATTTATGAAAAACATTATATAAACCAAAAAAACTCAGGCCATTTGGAAAACGAAGCAAGTGAGGAAGTGTGAAAATATAAAGTACAAAATCTAGAATTTTTTGAAATGTATAAAAAAGAAATATGGACATGGGAAAGAAAGAAAGAAAGAAAGATCTGATATGGTGCAGTATGTACGCAAAGGAGAAAGCCAAATCAATCAATACAAAAAAAACAGCCCCAAAGATATTTGAAGAGAAATACAGGCAATGGCATCCAGATATGGGACATTTCACAATACAAAAAATAAGATTACAAAGAAGGAACTTAGGACAGAATATTAGTAATGTAAACGTTAAAAAAATAGAAGCTGAAGTTTTGGAATACCTGCAAAGTGAAGGATTTAGTGTAGAAAGTCTAACATGTTATATCATAGAGTGATGGAACTACGAGTCCCGCAAATAAGGAGACACAGGAGAGGTAGGAGACATCTGAAGAAGAAATATGGACATGGGAAATATTAATATATAATATGGTATAATATTTATGCAAAGGAGAAAGCAAAATTAATCAATATAAGAAAAGAGCAGCACCAAAGATATTTGAAGAAAAATACAGGCAAAGGCATCCAGCTATGGAACATTTTGCAGTACAAAAAATAAGACAACAAAAAGGAAAAGAAGAAAAGAGGATTAGTAATGGAGAAGTTAAAGAAATAGAAACTGAAGCTATGGAATAACTGAAGTGAAGGAATTAGTGTAGAAAATCTAACTCTGATAACACCACAGCAGGATAGAGCAACAGATCCCCAAATTAAGGAGAAACCAGTGGAGCAGGAAACATCTGATCATTTGCAATATCAAGATACATTGGACCCTTTCATAAGAAACCAGTACTAAAGTTCAGTTGGAGTTGCACAGCAAGGGAAGGAACAGGAAATGCCAACTCTGACACAGTCAGTGTTGTTGAGTGATAAGCCAGTGAGTTCCCATATGAAACAGAAACAGATGACACAGGATGAAACTAAGAGAATGTGGGATAGCAAAATGCTCAGGAACTTTCTGTAGAATGCCCACAGGAAATGGGTAACAAAGAAAGTGCCCTCAGTTTAGAAGAAAATGATCTAAGGAAAGAGTTGCTTCATTTAATTGACAGGGGCAGACTTATTAAGACCAACAAAAGAAACAGACTACTGAAAGTCAATAAAACCCAAAAAGTTAGAAGTTTGATAAAATAAATGAACATAGTAACCATAGAAATTCATGCAATGTAACAGAAGTAAACAGGATATATAACTGTGCAGCTAAATTAATGACAGATAAAATCTTATCACAAACAAAGGGCAGTAAGAAAAAGGAAGGGGAGAAATCAAATGCCATCATGGAAGTTGTGACCCTCAATCCTCACCACTGACACCTGTGGGGAACATTCACAGTGAGGAAAAATAGACACACACAGTATTTTCAGATGCAACCGTCTGCACCAAGTATAATTTCCCTTAAGAGCACACAGGCAATGCATACTCCAGTCCTGGGGCTGGGCTTTCTCTTCAGGCTCCAAATAAGACTCCCCACTGACGACTATAGAACTGAGTCCTTAGGTTTCCAAACCAAGTCCTCCACTACCCTCTCTTTGAAATCAGTGCTCTCAGTGTCCCTGTTTAAAGCATCTGTCACACATACTCTCTTTTGAGATTTAATTTGCACACACACACACACACACACACACACACACACACACACACACACACACACACACACACACACACACACTCACCCGACAAAGGCTAGCAGAGCTTACCCGCTCTGACTCCTCCACCCAGACTATAAGGTAGCTTTAATGCCACCAGAACACCTGAAGCCAGCTACTTATGGCTCTTACTAGGGTACCTAATTACACTTAGCAAAATTAATACTTTTACAAATGGTAGTGTTTGACCAAGCAGCAAGACTTTCAGGAACATGGAGCCACAGTGCCACTACATAAATACAAGTACTCTCAAAGGTTAAATATTTTCTAAAAGACCAGCCACAATAAAGGGTTTAGATATAGTTAATAATAAAGAAAGAAAATATGAAAATATTGAATATCTGCTTACAATAAACACCAGAGTTTCAGTCACATGAAATATAAAAAAGAAAATTGATGGAAAGAATCAGAAAAATACAGAAAAAACAACATTTAGATAATCTCACTGTATTTTTCTAACTGACTGAAAAATGATTGCTCCCTAGTTACTTACTAAAGCAAGATAAAATGAACGTGGATAAGTGTCTTTGTCAGGTCCAAAAACAGAGTGCACACCTCACATCTCTCACTAATATTCAAATACATTTTTGGTGCTGGCTACAGAATGGTATTACATCTGGTCAGCTGACTCTGTAGTTCCCACACTATCCCCTCACTAGAAAATAAGCCAGGATCTGGCAGTGATGTGTCACAATACATACATAGAACTTTAGCTAAGGATTATTACATCTGGTAGCTGTAAAACAATTCCAACACTTCCACCATTCTGCAAAAACTAACAAGCTATTGTGAGATAAAATCTTTATGGTCTAACCCAAGTCATTTCATTTTAGGCTATTTTTATTAAGGTTAGCTTGACTGAGCTTATCTCCTTCCCTTCCAGTATCACCTGTTAAAATATATACACTTCATCAGTTACAGCAATACAGACTGACATACATGTATATTTCATTTCTGTCCAGCAGGACCCACTGCTGATACATTTTTTTATGCATGCAACTTTACAAATACATTTACAACACAAGCATCTATATCAGTTTGTTATTCAAATGACATATAATTCTTTACAAAACTCCAGCTAATTATGCTGGCACGTTACATATACACTGCCATACTCCCTCTGGCACAGCTGGTACTACCTCATGTCATCACAGATGTATCAAATAGAGAAAACTATAAACCAATTAAAAAAAGAAGTGCCACTGTTAGAAGAGTAAATAAGAGGGAAAAGATCAATAAAAACACACAGAAAGATGTGATAAAAGCAATATGCAGTATCAGAACAATCATGGTTTATTGTCCAACATTGCAAATAACAGGCAGAAAAACTTAGAAGATATGCAGATAAATATAAAGAAAAAGTATAAAATAAACAATTTATTGATAACCCAAAAAGTTTTATACAGAATTTGGAAACAAGGAAAAAGAAATTGAAGCATCTCCAAAAAAGAAGAAATAGATACATTTTGGACAAATATCTATGAAGATCCTGTGGGACATAACAAGGATGCTGAATGGACAAAAGAAGTAAAAACAGAATAAAAAGTTCAAATGTACAGGCTATGAAATGGGATGAAGTAATGGCCAGAAAATTTAAACAAAGTAAAGAAAAGCTTCTAATCGGAAAACCTCAGGCACAGATGCAGTTTCTAACTTCTGGCTAAAACTATTAACATCTTTAATAAGAACTTAATTGCTACAGATAATAAGAAGAAAACAGAAGAAGCAAATAAGAAATACAATGAAATATTATCCAATAAAACTAATTTATGTATGGAAAATTGAAATTAAATTCTTATGCTACCTCTCCTAAGCGTCTTTATAACCTATCTATGAAAGTTAAGATACAATCAAAAATTAATAACATTGATAGTATCTTTCATGAAGAGAAAGGGAAAAAGTCTCGGACATAGGGGACATTCTGGATGCTTTTAATTGTCATTATGCAGAGCATTATAAAGATAAAGTAAGTACAAATGAATGTGAGAAGTTAGAGAATATAGTTCCCAACATATCAAAAATTCCTGAGGAACTTAAGTTAGATCTACAAAAACCTATTTCTTAAAAGAAAATTATAGATGGGATTAAAGGAAGTAAGTTTAATAAACCACCTGGAATAGATGGCTAAATTATCGAAATTTATAGATTGTTCCCTTCTTCTATAATCTCTTTCCTACAAAAAACCTTTCTTGAGGTTCAGACATTAGGAAATATTCCTTCTTCTTGGAGATATTCTCTAAATTCCCCTATATTAAAAGAGAATAAGGACCCTAACCATTGCAACTTGTATAGACCAATTTATTTGTTGAATAATGACTATAAACTATTTATGTCAATTATGGTCAATAGATTGAAAATACCCATATCTAAAATAAAAAATGAAGACCAAACTGGTTTCATACATAACAGGCATGCACATGATAATATTAAAAGAGCATTAACACTGATAGATTACCTCAATAGAGGAAACCATGAAGCATTGATAATAGGTCTAGATATTCAAAAGGCCTTTGACTCCTTAAATTGGAGTTATTTATTTAAAATCTTACAGTTATTTAATTTCCCCCCTTTTTTATAGCAATGATAAAGAAAATCTATGAAAATAATCTAGCATATGTCAAATTAGGTCCCTTTACTTCCAAAGCAATCCAAATCACTAGAGGTACTAGACAAGATGTACCATTTCCCCTATCCTATTTGCTCTGTCCATAGAAATACCTGCCATTTTAATACGTAATAACCCAACAAAAAGAGGTATAAATATATATGACCAATATATATCTAAAATAATGATGTTTGCTGCTAATGTCTTACTTACCTTATCCAACTCTAAGGAAGTGTTAGGTGAAGTGGATATAGAAACAACAAATTTCCAAAAAATCTCAGGACTCTCCTTCAACAAATCTAAATCAAAGTATTTATTATTAAATAAAAAAAAAAGAACATACAGGTTCCAGTTAATCATATTATTGGAAACCAAGTTTCAAGTCTAGACTATTTAGGAATAATCCTAGGTAAGAATATTGAGGAACCATAGACTTGATCAAGACATTAATAAACAAATGGAATAATTTGTTTATAACATTTTATGATAGGTTACAACTGATAAAAATGGTTTTGTTACCTAAAATATTATATATAGCACAAGCCCTTATACTTCTAGCAGGAAAGAAAATCCTTAAAGAAATCACTTAAACTCTGATGAAATTCCTATGGCACCCCAAATTAAAATAGAGTGGCATATTCTCATCATATCAGAAAATGGGAACAAGGGGGTTAAAGTTCCCAGAGATTGAAACTTATATAAAGGCATCTTTAATTAAAATAGTGATGAATTGGATAAATCCTAGATACTCTTCCAATTGGAAACAGTTACACTTCATTATACTAATGAATGAAAATTATTTATCAAAAAATGCTTTGGTAACTGACAAAGATAACAAGATATGACACTATTTAAGTTTTAAATTTGCAGCATAGTAGAACAAAATAAACTAAACTAACACTAATAAACAATATTTTGATGTGTTTAGAAAATTGCCACAACTGTGGCATAGATTTTAATACCATTTACTATTACAAGGGATTTCCCTGATAAAACACAGATATAGATTTTTGGTTTATGGGAAAACAGTAACCTATTTTTCTGGTTGCAATGTATTGAAAACCAACAAGCTTTGAACACACAAAGTATATTGCCAACCTATTGGCCTATCCTCTAATAATTGGTTGGTTCTTCAGAGTGTCACAGCATACACTAAGGATCTGTGTAGAATAATACATAACCCATCCTTCAAAACCATACTAAAAATTATAAACTGGATTTTTGGAATTCTATATAATAATATAAATGCTAAGAATTAATTATCATATCTATATAATACTTTAATTGTCTATAAGACAGCTCTTAAAGATTCTTACTGGCAATACCTAACTAAAGGGTTTCAAGTATCATTATCAATGGAAGATAAAACAAACATTTTATTTTCAGTTAAATGAACCTCTTATTCACAATTCTGAAGGATTTTCCATTGGAAATTTCTACACAGATCCTTTTTGACATCTGAGAAACTCTAAAAATATAAACCCTTCAAACAGCAAGTTATGTTGGAGATGTCTTCTGTCCACTAATGCTGACTGGTCTCATATGTTTTTTTGAATGTACTAATATTAAACCATGTTGGAATGAGATTAACAAATTTCTTCAAGCTATCTATACTGATATATTTGTTTTGGCAAAGCCTTTAATTTTATTGAATGTTGTTAATAGTAATAATATGAAAAAAGATGACCTGTATTTGTTGTGGACAATGTTAGCAATAGCCAGAAAATGTATAACTAGAAGATGGAGCTCTAATGTAGTACCCACAATGGAGGAATTCCTATCATCACTGAAGAAATGCATACTAATGGAGAAAAGAACTAAAGAGTTAAGACATTTTCCTAAGCCATTAGTTAATATTCCATGGAGGAAAGTTTTAATATTGATTGATACCCTACAGATTGAACCAAACTCATCCTAAATATCATAGTTTATATATTAACTTATTATTTAACTACAAATGTTTTTTTCTGAATCCTTTTAGTCAGGCTGAATGTAAATACTGTAAATAGTTACTGAATGTTATGAATGTTTTAAATTATTGTGTTATTTCATCAAAATAAAAATCATTTGAGTAAAAAAAAAAGATTTAGCCATGATTAAGAACAATTTATATGCTAACCCCGAACAGACACCAACCTGGTTAATGACAAGAAAAGCAATAGTCCTACTTAAGAGCAAATCTGCAAGCTATCCTAAAAACTACAGACCTATAACTTCCCTTCTAATGTGTATAAACTTTACACTGGAATTGATGCCGAAAGAGTTTATACTCATTTAGTAGAAAACCCAATCATGGCAATAGAACAAAAGGGTAACAAAAGAAAGTCATATGGAACAAAGGATAATTTTTTGTTTAATAAATTCATAAAAGAGAACTGTAAAAAGGGAAAGAATATAAGTATGGCATGGATAGACTACAAAAAAAAATCAACAGTATTCCACATTCGTGGATTAAAGCATGCTTAAAAATATATAAGATAAATTCTACACTGATCTATTACATTACAGCAACCATGAAACAGTGGCAAACCACTTTGCAGTTAAGCCATGATAAAGGACAAATTATTATCCTAGGGAGAAATATTCAAATGGGGATATACCAGGGTGACTCCTTGTCACTGCTGTTCTTTTGTCTTGCCCTTAAACTATTAAGCTGTCTCTTTAACCGATTAGGTCATAACTACAATTTGGCTCCTAGAAACACCAAAGTGCAAGGACTTCTCATCTTCTTTTTGTGGATGATTTAAAATTGTACCATTCATCACATGAGGAACTGAAAGCACAAATGCAAGTGGTCAAAACTTTTTCAGATGATATAAGAATGTCATTTGGTCTTGATATATGTGCAAAGACAACCTTTAAAGCAAGAAAACTGCAGCACCAAGAAAACGTCAGCCTGGGACAGGAATCTGATATAAAAGAACTTGAGCAAGAGGGACTGTATAATATTTGGGAACTGATGAAGGTTCAACAATAAAACATGAACACATGAATAAAACTTAGTAAGGATTATTTTAGAAGACTAAAATTAATACTGAAAACAGTGCTGACATCTAGAAACAAAGTCGAAGCTATAAATCAATTTACTCTTCCTGCCCTAACTTATAGTTTTGGAATGACTGACTGGCCTCAAAATTTATCAGATCATTTGGGCAGAAGAACATGAAGGATGTGTCATGCGTATCAAATGATTTATAAAAATCAGTAATATACGGTGGTGGTGCTGCGGTAGCGTTGTCACCTCACAGTAAGACGCTGACCGGTTCGACCCTCAGCTAGAGCGTCTTCTGCGTGGAGACATGCGTGAATGGGTGTGCCTTCGTTGAAGGTTGTGCGTTAGGGCTGGCAACTCAGCACGTAAAAATCCACTGCTGGGGATTCAAAGATGGCTGCCATTCTGTAAACACTGCTGACCTGCAGCTCCTCAATAAACCTGAGAAAAATCTGTAACCTGAGTCGATACCAAGAGGTTTGAATGTCAAATTAAAGTCAAAAAAGATGCATCTACACTTAATTAATCTATAACCAGGAAAAAAAGTGGAAAAAAAAGTCTTTATCTATCAGGATTCCAAGTGATTAGCTAGCTCTGAAGAGAGAAATAAACAAAGGACTGTCTGCATTCTTCATTTTACCTGTCAGCTTGGGGAAAGGAAAATGTCACAAGAAGGAAAAAGCATGGAAACAACTACTACCAAAACAAAGCTGTCGGAATTACAGTCACCAGTAAAGGATGGGAGTGCAAAAACAAAGAATTACTAGACAGCAGGAACAACAGAAACCAGAGACTAGATCTAAAACTGATCAGCCACTGAACATGGATGATATCAAACATGCTTTATTGCCTATACAAAAAGCTTTAAAGGACCTGACTACTCAAATACAAACTTTTGGAGTTTTATGTAATCAGTTGCTGCAGAGAATGGACAAAACAGAGGCTAGAATTTCAGAAACCGAGGACAAAATAGAATTGCTGGAGAAGAAAACAAAGGTACATGATGTGGAGTTACAAGCCATGCAAAGCAAACTTATTGATTTAGAAGCGAGGTCTAGAAGAAATAATATTATTATTAGAGGGATCCCTGAAAACATTCAGTATGCAGAGCTAATACCAACTATAACACAAATACTTGAAGTTTTGTTAAATGATGCTGATGGAGTGAAACAAATTGTTATCGAAAGGGCACACAGAGCACTGATAGAGGTACAAGCTTCTAATATGCCTAGACCTGTATATGCTAAGATATTGAACTTTCAAGATGTTAGCAAAATACTTTTTACTGCAAAAAAGAATGGTGGCTTTGTTATGTGGAAAAATAGTAAAATATTTCTGGCTCAGGATTTACCACTGCAAGTAAGGCAAGCTAGGCAGTCTTTATCTGTATACTGTAAATTTCTGATTGACAAGCAAATTAAATTCCAGATGAAATATCCTAATGTGCTTACATTTATGGTGAATGGGATTAAATATTCTGTTTCTACTAAAAACGAGGCAAAGGGAGTGTTTCTGAAGGTTTTTAAAGTTTTACCTGCATCAGAGGGCTGAAAGAAACTTCAGTTGAGACTGGCATGCTCCTGAGGTCAGATCCAGTATCTACTATACTTCGAGGCTTAGGTAATCCTTTGTTCCCTGCTTAAGTCGTTTAGGCCTCTGTAAAAGCAATAAAACTGTTTGTTTGCGATAATCCGAGGGTCTGCTGGCCGTTTTCCAAACTTTTCTGACCTCTACGAACTTTTTTCATCGAGTGGTAAACAGGAAATCTCTTGAATGCAGCTGAGAGTGTGGATTTCGATGTAACACTTCCTGTGGTCCAGCTGCGAAAGCGGTCCCCCGTCACGAGTATTACTGATGGTTTCCTGGTTTGAGAAGCTAAAAAGAACTGACATAATGTGTTCATTTTTTTTTAACAAGTAAATAACATTAGAATATATATGTGAAGCATATAATAACATCTGTTTTCCTGTTTTTTTTCCCCTTATGTTTATAGTGTTGAACCAAATTATATTTTTACAATATCTGCAGTGGGTGCAAGGTATAGCACTATATATATGAATATAAATAGGTAAATAGTGGCTATTGGGTGGTGTTAATTAGACAACTAATGTCAGTATAGTTAGGAACTAAAGCATGCAATTGCAAAACTTGATAATTGGTAGTTGCAGGCACTGTGTATGGTACAGAATTATAATGTGGGATGCATTTATTTTTTTCTGTCTGTGTTTTTTTTTTTTTTTGTTTTTGTTTGTTTCTTTTTTCTTTCTTTCTCTCTCTCAATAAAAGTGGTATATAAATAATGATTGTACCAAAAGAGGTATTTGGGGCAGGTATAAGTAGCTAGTTAATATATTAAAATTTTTTCTTTAAATGGTAATAATAGCTTACAATAGAGATTTGCTTAATTAATAGTTGGAACATAAGCTGTAGAGCAATAGCAGTGTTTGTTAGGGAATGTTTAGTTTAGACTTTGTAGTAGCTAAGTTAGAATGTATAGGTTGTAAGTTTAGGAAATGTTTTAAGTTTTATTACATGGAAGTGGGTAGGCACTGGCTGGGGACGGGAGGTAGGAAATGCTTCCAGATTATGTTTAGTATGCAGTTAATACATATCCATTGGATAATTTCCCTTTTATACTATTATTGGATAATTAGACCTGTCAATGTGGGAAACAGACTCATGGAACGTTAAAGGGCTCCAGAACTTGAAGAAGAGGAAGCTGTTACTACACATATTGCTACAGGACAAAGCACTGTTTGCATTTTTACAAGAAACACACTTGTTAAATGATCAGTGGGATGATATTAGGAAAAAGAACTGGATTAGAGCGGTAGTGGCATCAGAAGGTAAGACAAACAGTGCTGGAGTAGCTATAATTATTAAAACTCAATACAAAGACAAGATTTTAGACTCTAAAGTGGATCAAAATGGGTGATGGTGTTATGTTATTTTATCGGATAATGCGTTTGATAAACCTCTTTTACTTTTGAATATATATGCACCATGTAATGACCAACAAAGTTTCATAACATCATTATATCCAATCTTAACACAGTATGATGGTTATTATTTTATTGTGGGTGGGGATTGGAATACCTATCAAAATCCAAAGTTGGATAGGTCTTGTCCACAAAGAGCATTTAATAAACAGGCTGGGATAGCATTAAATGACTTCAAGGAAGATTTTCAATTATATGACCCCTTTTGTTATGCACATAATATTAATAATGCAATTAAGTATACCTTCTATTCATCATTCCACAAAATGTGGTCTAGGATAGATTTTTTCTTGATATCCAAAGCATTAATTAATTTGGAACCAGTAGTGGTTATACATACTCGATATCTATCGGATCACTCAAAAATTTCGTTAAGGTTTTCTAAAGATTTAAAAGATACAAGAATGCATAGAGGTTACAACTGGTCACTTAATCCAAATCTGTTAAATAAAAAGGATATAATAGATGGAATTGTAAAATATCTGAAAGGTTTAACAGATAGGATGAAGCTTCAGGAACATACTCCTGATATTGAATGGGCAGCAGCTAAATCTCAAATTAGAGGATTTCTTTTGCAAAAAGCCTCATATTATAAGAAAAGGCAAAACAATGATATTCAAAAATTAGAAACAAAAGTGAAGCTACTTAAGAAAGAACTGATTCAGAATTTTAATGCTCAAACAGAGAAGGAAATGTTGAAATGTCAAAGGGATCTCTTCTTGCTGCATAATAGTACAGTAACACTTCAGGAGCATAGGTGTTTAGTGAAATATGCCAATAATGTTCAAATACCATCAAAAGCATTGGCAAGGATTATAAATCAATCAAAAACAACAGTACATATTTCGGAAATACAATGCAATGACACAGTGTATTCTAAAACTGAGGATATTATTGATATTTTCGAAAAAATCTAGACCAAGGTTTATGAGGGTCAAATTGATAGGTCTATACATAAACAGAATAAAAGATTCTTGCAAAAAATTAATTTTCCAAAATTAGAAGAGAGTCTGCAAGGTGATCTGATTAAACCTATATCTTCAGAGGAAATAGTATATGTAATTCAACATATGAAAGTACATAAGTCACCAGGTCCTGATGGTTTGACAGTTGAATTTTATAAAGAGTTTGCTGATAGTTTTGGTAAAATATTGTCTCATGTATTTAACTACATAATCAGAAATAAAATTAGTGACCCTCACCTTAATGCGTTAAAAACAATCTTTAAACATAAAGCTAATTCAGACCCCCAAAGCCTGGATAATTATAGGCCAATAGCATTAATAAATGTGGATATGAACATTCTCACTACCATTATAGCATGTAGATTAAAAAAGATTATGATCCATTTAATTTCTAAGGAACAGGCTGGATTTATGGCAACTAGACAAACTAGTGATAACACACTTACACTACATAATATGATGATGTATGCTAAACAAAACAACTCTAATATTTATGCCCTTATAATAGATGCTCAGAAAGCATTTGATAGAGTGGATATAAACTTTTTGTTTGATGTGTTGCCTTATTTCAATATGCCACAGGAATTTATTCAGATACTACAAATATTATATAGTAATCCGTATACTACATTATATATTAATAGGAGTTATTCTAAAAGAATACAGATTAAAAATGGTACACAGCAGGGTTGCCCTTTGTCCCCCTTATTGTTTAACCTTTATTTAGAACCTCTATTTTTATATATTAAGCAAAATTTGTATCATAACGCACCAATACTTTATAGAAATAAATTAGTAATGTCGGCATTTGCTGATGATCTTTTTATTTATTGTACAACCCAATTTCTGATAGTGAAGAGATATTAAATGTTATAAACAAATTTTCAGAAGTCTCTAATTATAAAATTAATTTGGAGAAAGCTAGTATTTTCCCGTTAAGAACCCCTAAACCTTTTTCATTAATGTCCCTGTTGGGGAAGATATCATGTAAAGAAAATATCAAATATTTGGGTATTAGCTTCTCTACGGATAATAAGGACTTTTATAGTAATAATATTAAATGAGTATGGGAACTAATAGTAGCTGATTGTGGCAGATAGAGGAATTTAAGACTACCGGTGTTGGCAAAAGTATCAATAGTGAAAATGAATATGTTACCACGAATGCTATATATATTTAGGTCTGCTCAAGTATCAATTACAAAGACAGTTTTTAAACAAATTCATAAAGATCTAGCTAAATTTATTTGGGAGCCAAAGAAAACTAGAATATCGTATGAGAAATGAATGACCCCCAGAGTAGAGGAGGACTTGAGTTACCGAATTTTGAAGTATACTATTTAATTGTGAACGCCAACAGGTGTTTAAGAATTGCTAATTACGAGGTAATTAATACAAAGTGGATACCAACTTGGGTGGTCTTGAATTACAAGCATATTCTAGATTGGAACATAAATCCTAAAGCTTTACCCTTTTTGGATAAAAGTAGTTTGATAAAGTATGGGATTATGGACCACTTAAAACATATGTGTCATCTTTGCAAAATTTATTCCAATCAGTAGACTTGTTGCAATATATGATGGTTTTTCAGCCTTTCCATAGGAATCCCAATTTTAAACTAAATAATCAGCTGATTGATCTTAGTAAATTCCCATTAATAGTTAATTTGACTCTGATTGATGTTTTTAATAAATTTCATTTATCGGCTTCGCAAGTTAGGCAGGAATTGAATCTTCCTAAGAGTTATATGGTTGTCATGAGACAAATCAGAGAACTTGCTCTGAGTCATTTTGAAAACTTTAAACCAGTAGTTGGAATTGTGGATAAATGCTCTGAATTGTGGCAGGCTCTCCAACAGGAGGTCAAATGTATAACAACAACAAATAAATTAATTAAAGATTTAAAATTCCAGGATAAAATTCTGTTGTCAGGGTACTGGGTAAACAAAATGACAGTAGCAGACAATCAGGTATTAAAAGCAATTGATTTAACAATAAAATCGGTCTCTTTTCAAAACTTAATGTGTACGCAGTTGATGATTTGGAATAATGCTTATTATACTCGTCTTAGGTTACATAAATTTAATCCTAGGAATTCTCCAACTTGTCCATATTGCACAAATCAAACAGCGGATCTTCTTCATATGTTCTGGAGCTGCAAGTGTATATATAAACTTTGGAACTCTCTTAGAACACAACTACAAAAGATGGGTTATCAAAGTTCAACGTTATCATGGGAATTTATGATTCTACATGTTCCTCCAAGAGAGCTCTCTAGGTCACAAACTATAATATGTATGAATATTTTTTTGCTGATGAAGTTATATATAGCTACAAATTGGTTAGAACCAAATAAGACATCATGGAATAATTTCAAGCTTGTGGCTATAAAGCATATATTAGCACATAAATTACTCCTGAAGCAAAGTAACAAAAATATTAATAACCTGAAAATATGGGAAAAGGTTTTTAACATTATATTAGCATAATACTGTTATTAGGAATATATTAAAGTGTGGATGTATATGTGGAGGAAACAATGTTTTGAAAATATGTATGATATGTATGGACGCAAAGTACTTCTACAAATGTTTTGGCTTTGTTTTTTTTCCCTGGTGTCTTTTTTTTTGGAATAATGACAATTTTTATATGGAAGCATTTCATGTAGATATTGTATATAGTTTTGATAGTAATAGTAGTGAATTATGTGTGTGATTTTATTGTATTTTGAAAATATATATCAATAAAAATTTATTATGGAAAAAAAAATCCACTGCCAATCATTAGCGGACCTGAGTTCCGCTGTAGCGACCCCTAACTGGGAAAAGCCGAAAGACACAACAAGTGTATACCAAGACTATATATATTGCCCATTCTGAAGGAGGTACAGGCCTCCTCAAAATTGATTGCATGTATAAATCTGCAATCATAGGATATCTGCTGACCACACAAGACCCAAACATAGTGAAAGCTTTAAAACATGAGGAGAATAAGTCTAACGTCATTTCTCTGTTTAGTTTAGCAGAAGCATATTGTTGTCAAGCAGGAATGGAAATCAAACCAGAAGTAGGTAAAATTCAGGCAGCCAAAAAACAAACAAAAGAATACAAGGTGAAGGATCAGATAAGAAGGCAAGAAATGTGGAGCATACATAAATATAGTTGCAAGTATAGAAAACTGTTGGAACAACCTCATATTGATCAGGATCGGATGCAGGAATGGTTAAAGAAATTTGAATTTAAAGCAAAAGATGAAAGGTTAATTTTGGCTGCCCAAGATATTGGACTATGTACATGTTAGTTTACAAAGTCCATTGAACATGTGGGAGAAACATACTAAAGTAGGTTTTTTAAAACAGAATTGGAAACAGTCACACATCCTGTTGCTGGTTGTGATATACTAATGGCATAAGGACTGTATACTGAAAGGCATAATAATGTGACAAGACAGTTGCACTGGTGATTCTGCAAACATTATAATATTGATGTAGCCAAAAAACATTGGAAGCATAAGCCACAAAGCATTACAGAAAATTATGAAGTTTATATCACATGGGATCACCCATTACCAACATTTTAAAAAACTATGTCAAACCCAGAGCTGTTGGACATGCTCCACTTAAAGAAATCTCAATCCCTCTGAGCTACACACTCTAGGGACTTAAACCTTGTCACCACATTAAACATAACATGCCAGAGGGATAGATTCATGTCCCAGAGACTTCCCATACTCTGGAATAAATTACCTATCTATATCAAACAAAGATCCTCATTAGCACTCTTCAAGAAAAATCTTGATGATTGGATGGAAATAGGAAATTCACCCCGGGGATCACCTCTGTGGCTCTGCTCGACAGTGGCACAGGAAAATAATTTTCTTGAGTGGCAAAAGCCAGGGTATCTTTTTGGCTGGGCTTGTATAGACCCCAGGGCCGATAGCCTAGTACCTACCTATGAACCTATAAGATGTGAAAAAACTAGATATAGCAGTCCATATTAAGAAGACAAAAGTAGCATTGATCATTGAAATTGCTACACCTAGTGGCTACAGTGTCTTATGTACAGAGAGACACAAAATCATAGAATACCAGGATCTGCAGGCAGAAATGAGGGCACTCTGGAAAAAGGATACTCAGACACTTGCAATAGTAGTAGGTACAATGGGTTTTATAATTAAAAAAAAATGTACAATTGTACTTGGATATGTTATGTTACCCATACATATAAAGCCATATGAAATGCAGAAGGAGTCAGGTGCTGTCAGGAACACTTCTGGCTAACAACAAATACTGAAACAACACTAATTGAATAAACTTTAGTGATGCTTTGAATTCAGAATGTGGTCCATTCCTCTCATGGAATTAGAAACCCAAAAGACCTGGATAAATTAAAAAGGGAGAATCCATACTACCAACAAGTAAACATAATTTAAATAATGAAGACTATAGCACAGCTGACTTTCAATATTCAACATGTAGAATACATTACTCCTCATAATTAGACAAATAGGAAAATGTAGAACATTTGCTAGCAGCTAGGAAAGACACTGTCCAAGGTCACTGCACAGCAAGTACGGAAATGATGCCCAGCTTTCTCCCTATTCCAGGTAGAATCTTCACTTTGTTGCAACATAGTGTTCAGAATGTCTTCCTTATATTATTTTCATAGCTCTCAACTTCTTAATCTTCAAAAACCAGGAACTAATCCAGAAATAACAATAAACAGTTTTTAAAATTGTAATACTATTAAATTGAAATGTACATGTTGCCCCAACTTGAACAATGTAGAGAATGTGAATACAATTTTGTTTCCTCAAGTAAAAAATAAGCCTATAAATCTAATTATTATTACTGTAATCTACCACTTCTTCTCCCAAAATTGCCAGTTTTAAGAGGGGACCAGGAAGGACTGAGCAGAATATTGAGAAAGTATTATGGACATCTCTCAAACAGTTGAGATGAATGACTATTTTAAGTGGGAATAAATTACCCAGCAGTTAAAATATAAAAAAGGTGGGAACAGTTTATTTTACCACACACCTATCTCACTCTTGAGAAAAAAACAGCTCGATTTGCAGAAGTCTAGAGGCCCAGACAGGTGGCCAGCACCCCTCATTCCCACACAAAAGGTAGCTTCAGTTAGTATCAATCAATACAGGTAGGAGCAGGCTAGCAATGTGATGAAAACCATGAGATCCAGCAAAACAACTAAAGAAACTGCAGTCATAACCAAGCTTCCATCATGAAAATCTGGAGCACTATGCTACCTCTCATAATGGGAAACAGTAAGAGCTATGAGCATGTGTGATATGTCATCACTTTTGACATAGTACAAAAGAGTAAAACAAATGCAGTAGCGACATAACTTCAGTCATATACATTTATATTAGTAAAAAGGACAGTTATGCAATGTCATTAAGTCTCAATGAGAAATGCTTATTAATTTTAAGATCCTCAACATAAATTGATTTATGTGTTTGCCGTGTGTGTGTGTGTGTGTGTGTGTGTGTGTGTGTGTGTGTGTGTGTGTGTGTGTGTGTGTGTGTGTGTGTGTGTGTGTGTGTGTGTGTGTGTGTGTGTGTGTGTGTGTGTGTGTGTGTGTGTGTGTGTGTGTGTGTGTGTCATGTATTATGTGGTGGGGTGTGTTTCTGACCACCTGTTTGGTATTTGTAGCAGCCTTGCCTCCAGTGAGAGTGTATGACTACAACTCTCACATACTGTATCAGATTGTTTGAGAATTAGATGGTAGTCAGAAAACTTGAAATAATTTCTACATTGTCTCATGTCTTTTTTTTTTTTATCAGTATTCTCTCATCAATCCACAGCTGTAGCTTACACTTTAAATCTCTTAATCTACTCTCTTCCTCACATAAAATATTTCCACTATTCTGAAGTAACTAAATTTCCTTCCTACGCAATTTAAACCTTGTCCAAATCTCTCTTTGTATTATCTTTATATGCATGGTTATGCTTGCAATAATTCTTCTTACACCTATGCCAGTCCACAAGATTTCTGCACCTCTGTTCCTGTATCTTTTGTTGTACTATGCCCTCTAACCATGTCTTTTCTTTTTTAGAAGACAGGTAATCTGAACATTTTCAGTATCTTTCCATCACATATTTTTCCTTTTCACTGCTATCTGCAAGGGATGAGCCTAGAATAGTCTAGACCCTGCCCCTTACGTTCTCTATAGCCCATTTGCACTCTGCTGAAATATATCCCTTATCTGGTCTTGAGCTTGTGTCATATTTAGAGGGAAAATGTAAAACAATTCCCTAATTTTACCTTCTGTTTTTCTAGTCATGCATCCCTTAAACCTACAGATCTTATAAACTGTGCTAAAACCTTTCCCTCTGTACCCCTAGACTACCATCGGCATTTTTTTTTCTCACCACAGCATTTCAATCTCCCATAATTATTAACATTTTTTATGAAAGTAATCTGTGCTAATAGCTTACTTATTACTTGTTTTCAAGGGTCATCATCATGTACCACCACTACTGTCAATGTCTGACAAATTCAAAATACTTCTTCCATCCCGTCCTGTTTCTACCACCTCCAAGTGTTCTTATTTTGCAAGCTCTACATACATTTTCCTGTTCTGTGGAACAGTCTTCAACTCCACATAAGGCAATGCATTTCTCTTTCGGACAAATTATGTTTATGTAACATAATGGCAAGAAAATCTCCAAGATATATATATATATATATATATATATATATATATATATATATATATATATATACACACACACACACACACACACACACACACACACACACACACACACACACACACACACACACACACACACACACACACAGAGTTAGTGTTATTTTTTTCATTTAAGCCAGAAAAAGTACCTCAAGCCATTGGCACCAACCATAACTCTCAAAATCGTAACACAAGAAATCTGGACAAGACATAAGGCAATGCCCAAAAATAAGGATGAATTTTAAATATTGCTCAGGGCACTTAAAAACTTACAAAGATGCTAGAATAAAATGTGTATTTAAAAGCATAAGTGTGTATGTATGTATGTCACAGTTACACATTTACCATACTGATAATAACAAAATGACAGTTTGTGAAATAGTAAATGACCTGTATAAGTTCAATGGAAAAATTTCAACCAAATTTAATCCTCACTGATTAGCCATAATAAAATCATATATTTTGTAAAGAACAGACCAAACGTATGAGGCAACACTCTGGACAGACTGCAAAAATCTGGACAGTTTAGTTGAGAATTATAGCAACAAGCCATGACTGTCTAAACTGTAACATTTTGAGGAATTATTTTCCAACCACAAGTCCACAGCCCAGGTCTACTTTGTGAAAGAAAATGTTACCTCAGAGCTGCAGCTTCTGTACTGTTAATTCCTAGGCCTTGATCTTCATATTGAAGTCTTGATCTTGAAGAATTTGCAATTTTGCTGAAGTTTAGCCACTACATACGTTTTTAACAATAAAACTACTACCAAGTGATATTTTTTTGTTTTTTTCATAATTGTTCTCCTCTCTCTGCCCTGTCTACAAGGGCGCCTTCTCTCATCTACAATTGAAGATGCAGTTGGAAGAGCAATTCGGGATCTTAGAATTACATCACCTGACTAGAACCTCTAATTGCATTGCATCTAATGTGACTTTAAAGATGATTGACACAGCCTGCTTTTGTTCATAGATCGGTGTGAGAAAAGAACACTCAGGAAAATAAATAGCACATAGTATTAGGTCTAGTAAAGAATACATGTAATGGGTAAACCTAATCCGAAATTGCAAAGTCTTGAAGTTGAGGATCCGGGCAGCTGCAAGCAAGAAGCAACAGTCAATGGTGCGTAGTAGATTTTCCTGTCTTGAAGATCCTTAAAGCTCCTATATCAAATGGTATATTTAAATTCAGACTTAAAAAAGAAGGAATGCCAGGACAAGTTAGTGAAAACATGATTTAGCAATGTTGGTGATTTTTTTTTTTTTTCAAATAAAAAAAAAATGTAAATGCACTTTAACCTGTGCTTAGCCTGCATACTATAAGAAACATGTGGGTAGCATGCATGTGCAAACTCCCTCAGCTCCACTACTGTCTTCTTTAAAGTAAGTGTAAGGAATACATCAGCCTGTTGTCAACAGAGTTAGTGCAGCAACAACCAGCTGATCTTCAGTTCATAGTCATAACTACTGCTCAAGATGTGCTGATAAATGCTAATTTATAATTGTATTTCAGCCTGGCCATGAGGCCAGCATGTAACTCATGGCTGTGCTGCTAGAAAGCTTTTTGTTTTGGTATTCCAGGGATCAGAGTACTCAGGGGGAGCTCCCCTGTACTCCCCCCTCCCATAGCAGCACCACTGCTGGTTAAGGCACAGGAATGCAAAGCTTACTGCAGGTCAGCAGAACAGAGTGCCTGACTTAGCAGCTTATGGCAGCTCAGCAATGTAGAGTGCCTAGCTGCATAACGATCTTCTTTAAACTGGCAAGAAAAGCAGGCAACAGCCAACAAGAAATGCCATCAACAATCAAGCTCAGGGAAGTCTAGAAGAGTCAATAAAGTTAATATTCCTTTATTCACAAAGAGCACCATGTTAATAATGTCCTTTCACTAAATGAAAGTGGCCTTGATGACATCAATGTATTAGAGACTTTTTCAGGGTGTGATAAAAGTTTTTTGAAAGTGAAACCACTGCAGTACAGTAAGGTACTGTTCTAGTGGAGAAAACAGTCAATTTAAAATATTTTTAAGTGCTGTGCTGTTGTTTATTCATAGCAATGACAATAAATAGGGAGAAAAGGACAGATAACTTGAACATTTAATAATAGAATACCATTGTTTTCCTAAAACTTTGACCTCTTTAAAAGAAAGCTATCATAGAAAAGAACCTTCCTATTAAACAAAATTATAAAAGAAAATTGAAGAAGTACATATACTTTGTATACTCGATTTCTTCCTTTCTGTTCTTAATTCTTAGTTAAGATGCAGGAGTATGATGCTTACAACTACTCAGTGGAATACAGCAAGTGGCTGTGATTTGTAAAACATGCAACAGCCAATGAAAATGTCCCCAACACCCTCAACACATACGCAAAACATCCACTGGCTACAAAAAATAAACTGGAAATCAGAAAAAAACAGTGAATTTCAAAACTTGGTATACTTCCCTTAAATCATTTTGCAGAATGATTTCATACCCTGCACCCTTATACTAAATCCAAGATTGCACCACAATCTCTGTTTCTTACCAGTAGTCTCACCCTTTTCAGGTTTGAAGATTATAATTTGATATTGGAATTAGATGTTTGTTATATCATAGGACCATGACAAAGTTATCACTGTGGACTGTTAATATACTTCAAAGGTATGTTCTGTTCAGTGCAACTTCCTTGGAAAGTACTGGGAGCAGAGACTTGCATGCAGTGCATTTCAGTCGCATGCAGTGCATTTCAGTCGCATGCAGTGCATTTCAGTCTTTTCTTTTTTGGTGCACTCATGCAGTAATGTCTTACATATGCATGCAGTTTCTAGATTTCTTAATTTATTTTATTAATATATCCTTCCATAATCCCATTCCTGTATAGACATTGTCTCTTGATGCTTAAAAAACAGATGTGGATGTTATTGTACAGGATGAGTTAAAATTACTTTACTATTTTTCACAGTGTAGCTCCTCTTCATTTACACACCAATCTCCCTTGTTATGGCTGTTCCCCCTTCTTCACATCACATCTGAAATAAATTTATCTGCAAATCAAATGGCAGACTTTCAGGACTGGTGTAGATGTGTACAATACACAAAACCAGTGGTAAAACACAACAGAATGTTGCAACTTAATTTATCAACAAAACAACCTACAGTAGAAAAACAGCAAGTGAAGGACTGTTAGTTCTATTAGGATTCTACCTAGGACTCCAGAATATGCCAAGCAAGAATTGTCCCACTGTGGACAGTGATTTAATAGGTATAAACGCACTACAGAACATAAGCACAATAGAGTTACTCAAGGTAATAAACAAGTTTTTCAAGAAACAAGACAGTCCAAGCAGCTAAATTAACTTAATAAACACATGTATGTAGAGGAATAAAGATAGCAGCTGAATAATCACGTAGCTTCAGAGTAATCAAACATAAACACTTTGAATAGGTACAGTGGTATAAACGGTTCAAAATAATGGCAGCAGCATTACCGTTTTAAACCTTCAGATAATCATGCATACTTTGGTATGGTAGGTAAATGAAGAAGGAACTATCTTATAAAATTTCTATTGAAGCAAATCATAAAGGGTAAGTTTACTGTCACTGGAACAAGTTTGCACAGCTAAATAATGAAAGTGCAAGGGCCTTGTACTGCTCCTAACATACATATTGATTTTTTTTGCTTGTGAGCAAATTATAAATTAAGTGAACTAATTGATATATTATACCATGAAATTTTAATATTCATGTTTCCTTCTTTACAGCCAAATTCTATTTCACTGCACTTGTTTTAAACATTACAAATAAAACTTAAAAACATTTTTTTTAATTTTGGGGCCTTCTGCACCTACAAACTTTCTGGCAGATCAGCACATTTCCACTCATTCGTTGTCTAACTGGGCAAAATCTAATCATGGCATTGTTAATCATTCAAGCAGCCATTGGGTGATTGTTGTTATAATCACCCTGTTGTTTCCTGTGTTGTATACCCCAGAGTGGGTATGCAGTGGCCAGCACAAGGCCTGTCACATGCATTTGGTAAGTGATGCTATCCCATCACCTCAAAACTTTGAAGGCAGATATTATTGTCCGTCTCTGAACTTCATCAGCTATTTTAGGTGGATTACATACTCCAGCACACCACCTCAACTCCCCAAGAGAGGTGACCAGACACACTGGGTCATCATTTTTTTTCACTCCCCAGCTGGGTTTTCTAGTTCTTGGGTTATTAATCAAACCATCTGAGTCATAGTCATAGTTGCATCCTTCAATACCATAAAAATTGCTTAGTTGCTAGTGACAGTTGAAGAACAGTCTGTTAGTAGTTATTGCCTCTACTAGTTTAAATTATTTGTATACTTTAATGTTGTCTGTATTGGAGCTTTTCTCCACAGGCCTCCATTGAAAAAGGGCTTATGCTCAGTTGGACATTCATGGTCATCAATGTCAAATAAATAAATAAATAAATAAATAAATTATATGTTGGTACTCTTATATTTCTCTGTTTGCTCTCATGATACAAATTCTCCCAGCCTATCCCTGAACTTGGATTAAGTCTTCATAATTCTCAAGCTTGGTGGCCATAATGTTAGTTTCCTGACAGCAAGTTTATTGACGCTACCTCTTGCCTTTCTCAATTCTTCTAAAGAGGAGCTTACTCCTTAGTACAGGCCACCACAACTACTAACTTCAAAGTGTGAGGTTGGTGTAACTGGATTAAGAATTTTGTAAATATGAAACACTCTAAAATGATATCTATAATTATAAACGTGCATATATATTCCAATAATAATCATGAACATACAGGGGAAGAGGGTATTTCTTAACTGATCATTTTTTTTCAGTTTGTAAGATGGCCAACACGACTTCTCCAAAAGGATAACGTATGACAGTGAAAAATCAGTGAATGTGTTTCATCAACTTGCAATTTCCTCACTCATGTATAGGCTTGCAATTCATTATATAACCCACAGGTGTTTGTAGGGGTGGACAAAACACACTGCAATATCATTGAATGTATATTATGAGCCTTAGTTTTAGAGAGGGTATAGCAAGTGGAAAATGCATGCATCTAATTGAAAGGCTTTCGCTGATTTCCAGTCTTGCACCTAATTAGTTAAAGGACTTAGAGCTAATACCAGAAGTGTAGAGAATAGATGGCTTAATGAACACCCTGTGCCTGTCCCATGAGCTAGCAAGAAAGACTTCTGCAAAACTTGCAAGATACTTCCTGCAGACAGTACTACAGTATCCAATCCACATGCAATACCCTCCAGCTCTGCAAAGATCAAAAAAAATTTCCTTCTACTGGCATGCCAACCAAGTAGCCAGATGACCAAAGAAAAGCGTTGGGCATAGATACAAACTACCAAACAGAAATGCCACTCAGTAGTACTCAAAGCAAGATGTAGAATAAAACTGTTTTATTAAGCACTTTAGTTTCTATTACAAAACTTATTCAGAATGGAATAAACCCTCCAATAACGACTTATAAATACCTTACTCCAATTAATCACATGATATGTCTAATTTGAAATACAGTCATAGTGCTATCTCAATTAACCCACAGTAAAAGACAACACACAATATCACCATATACAACAACTTGAAATGTCCATAAAACTGAGTTAATAATTATAACAAACACAGTATTTCATTTTAAGCAAACAGTTTATTGAAATTGTACTGTTTAGACCAGGAACTTTGCCAGCATTTGTTCTAATTTGCCAATAAAGCTCACAAAGCTTCAAATGCAACACCTCTAGGGTCAATATACAAATTTTCAATTATTCTTACCTAAACTGTAAACATGTTCATGGATCCTGTCTCTGAAAAGCTTGTATTGTTTTCTCTATATAGAAACCTTTACATTTCTGAAAAAAGAGCTGCATATACAAGTCCCTTTGTCATACATTTACAACAAAACTTAGAACAAATGAGAACATCACCTACAAAGACCAACCTTACATATAAGAAATCAAGTACAAGCCTTTGCTTCATCTGGGAAAGGCCTTCAGCATCTGAGTAATCGCTGGGCCCAGACTGGTTTCATATACTTTGGGCAGATTTTAGACAGTTCTCTCCTCACCATCTTAAAAGACTGATCATCTGTAGTGTAGCACTGGAATATAGTTAATTTCCCATTTACTGCTTCAAGGCCAATATTATATTTTTTCACTTCTAATCTTGATATGAAGAGATAAATGACAACCACCAGAAATGTTATAATATAGACACTTTCGCTGTGCAGGCTATAAAGCTTATTTCCCAAATTAATAAATGCTTGCTGGAAAAAAAGTTTTTTGACCTGATTTCAGCATTACATCTTAGACTGTTTTCTTTCGAATGCAAATACAAATGTTAAGTAATAAATAGACATTCAATTAGTGCATCCTGCTCCATTCACCTATCCTACCCTACCCCCAGTTTCCACCCTCTCCCACAACTACATTTTTACCTATATAAGACCCTCCTACTCTAATCTCAACCACTCCTTATCCTGCCTGTATAACCATTCTAACTCAATAGAATTTCTCATTCTACATCACTTCCTATACTTCATAACTCACTTTTATTACATCACTTCCTAGTTTTTAGTCAAACTTATAGGTTCATAGGTTCATAGGATGTTACTAAGCTATTGACCCGAGGATCTTTACAGGCTTAGTCGTTTAATCCCAGTATAATACTAGAAGAGAGATATCGTCTATCCCTAAGATTTTTCTAGCAAAGACTACTCATGTTCAGGAGAGAAGCCAGGGCAATTGCCGGCAGAAATTTACAGTTTCCCATCCAGTAGTCCAGATTGTGCTTAAACAGGGTCATGGAGGTGCCCTGCTTGACATGGATTGGAAGCATATTCCAGAGGAGTGGCAACCTTTGATAGATGTATCTGTCTCTCCAGCAGGTCCTGTTTATGTCACAGGCAAGATTGAGGTCCCTGGAATGGGTGACTGTAGTCCCATTTAACTTAATGATGTGCAGCATTTCCATTGGATTTGTGTCAGAGATAGCCCTGTAAACCAGACAAAAGTCACTTCTAAGGAGTCTATATGCTACTGAGTACAGTGACAGCAACTTCAGTTTGTTCGTATAAGATGTGCTGGAGACCCTGACTTTTCTTAGTTAGAAATCTCTGATGTCTCTCAAGTTGCTGCAGGTGTCTGGCATGGTACATACCAAAGGGAGCATTATGTTCAATGTTCAATAATAGGCCTGATGAGGGATGAGTACAGGGGGATTATAACCTCTTTTGCTCTTGAGGCGATGCCTTTACTAATCGGGTGAGTCATGTAGAATGCCTTCCCCACCACAGTAGAAACATGGTGGTCAAAGCTGAGGTCACAGTCAACTTATGTTCACAGGTCTGTCACTACTGAATTGGTACTTAGGGCATTGTTTATTTTATAATCAGCAGGGACATTGCTTTTACCAAAGGGAATGGTGATGGTGGTTTTTAGCATTTAGTTTAAGACCATGACTTTGGCACCAGTCATTGATCTGTGTAAGCCCCTTTTTATAACCCCAATCTGCTCAGGTTTCATCTTCTATCATGATCTACTTAAAAGAACTATTAACAATATTTATTACCTCCATTAAAACATGCTGGTCATATATGTATTCATGTCTCTACTTCCTCTACAATCATACTTCCCATCTTATGTAACACCAATCTCAACAATTCAGAAATCTCTGACTCTTTCCTATCCTACACACACCACTGGGCAACCTCACTCTGACAAATTCTCATCTAACTTATTCAATATATCACCATTCCTTTTCTAGAAATACAAAGCTGTCTTCTTCACTGTCTACGCTTTCAAGTTTTAATATAAGCCCAGTGCAAATGTATTAATATGGCATCTGCTTTACTCACTGTTGCAAAATATTTCCTCTGCAATGATATACATCAAAATTCTGGGCCAGGCACTAGTTCTGTACCATCCTCCTTCTCCTTGCCTCTCATACCTCTCTTTGCTCTCATTAAAAATTTACATATAGCCTCCATAAACATAAAAAGTATAGTAAATAAAGTAGCCAAAGTCCAGTCCTGGGTCTCTCATTACTCCCCTGATATTTTCATCCTCTCTGAAACATGGATTAAATCATACTTTAAAGACTGAAATTCTTCCACAGGCTATAATGTTATACATTTTGACAATTTAAACATAAATGTTGGTTGTGTTGCCATTCTACTTTCCAACCACCTTGCTTTCTCTCCCTCGCCTATTCCTTTACCTAAATATCACTCTGCAGAAATACTAATTTCAAACCATAAACTAAACAAGCATAAAATAAATTATGCAGTATTGCTCTGTAATCCTTCCATGTGATAATATTCCTATCCTTAAGGTAGCCTAATCTGGATATCAGTTTCTATATCCTATGAAACAACAGTCCTTAGTGATGTCAATATTGAGTGCCAGCAACTTACATCACAATATGTCACCACAGTGTTAACCTGTATGGATTTTCACAACTTATAACCTCCCAGACTCACATCAGGAAAGCAACAAACAGTACCACCATTATTGAGTCCTACTTTTCAATCCTAATCTATACAGGTCCCCCAGAACCCTCCTAGACTCCCTCAGTGACCACCACCTCATTTGTGTTATGAGATTAACTAATTGACAAACCAAAGTTCACCTTCCTTGGGAATGCCATAACCTTATCAACTTTAAACCTGATGCTTTCAACAATATTCTGAATATTCGTAACTGGTTTACTCTTTACACCTTACCTCTGGATGATGCTGTCCTAAAATTCAGCTCACTATTTCTCAATACTCTAAATAGCCTTGCCGCCATCAGGAGAACAAAAATAAAATCTACCCAAACTGTCTAATCATCATACAATAGCAGAACACTAATGCAGAAAAGAGCCAAAGCTTGGCAGATTTAACAAATAACCAAATCTTCAGCTTACCTACAAACCTAGAGACATCTTTATAACTTTACAAAAAGTGAAGTCACTGCTGACAAAAAAATAAAACAAAAACATTATTACTTAGGCTCACAAATAAACTCCAAATAAAATCCACCACAATTTTGGTCTTCCATTAACAAAATGTTTCAACCTGGAACACTTACTGACCTAACTCCTGCCTTGACAGCTCTCCCAAATAAACTGCTAATACATTTAACTCCCATTTCATAGACTCAGTTGCTACCCTAACACAGAACTCCTTACAAACTCACAATAGTCCTGATGAGGGTCCCATTTCAAACAAACTTCATTTCTCCTTAAAACTGTCTCTACCACACATACAAAACATCTGCTCATCAAACTTTAGTCCTACTCAACCTCCATTTACAATCTACCGACAGAATATATAATGCTTGCTGCCACTTTACTTGCTTATCCAGTCCCCATTTTAATCAGAATCTATTTAAGAATTACATGTCTCATCTCTCTGGAAAAAAGTTTTCATATCCATCTTCACAAAGGTAGTAATTCTATTGAAGTAGCAAACTTTAGGCCTATCTCTATCTTATTGTATTGTCTAAAATATTATCAAAATGCATCCATCAGCAAATCTTGAAATAACTTCTCCAAGAAAATTTACTAACATCTACCTTACATGTTTTTTTGCCCTTACCACAGTACAACAAATGCCCTGGTTGCCTTCTTACATCATCAAAGCAAGATATAACAATAACCTGACCTTGTCCAAAGCCTTTGACATGGTTTCGCATTCTAAATTACTTTATAAAAGGTTGGCACTAGGTCTGTGTAATGTAACACTCAATTGGTTCTCTAGTTACCTTTCTGACAACAATCGGTCAAATGGGTTACTGCATCCTTCTTTTTTCTCCCAATAAATAATTGTGTGCCACAAGGCTCTATTCTTGGACTACTTCTTTTGAACATATTCATTAACAGTTTATACATATCTTGCCAACAGGCTTCACTCATCCAACACATCAATGATTCCACCCTCGTCTTCTCATCAAATACCCTTCTGTATTTATAGTTCATTACTCATAATGCCTACAACTCCATCAAAAGCTAACTCTGTAAAAAATCAACTTTTCCTAAACCCCAATAAAACCAAAGCTACTACCATTTCTACCCAAATCTCTAACTCCTCTGAAAAACATCTTTAAAATATTTTCTGTCAACCATTCTGAAATAGAGAAGTCACTAGGTGTCACAATAGATGGTTAAGTGAAATTTGATCTTCATGTTCATATTGTACAAAAACATCAAAAACTTGGTACAGATCTAAAAATTCCTTATCAATTCCTCTACAGTTAGACTTGCAAATACATAACCTTCTTCCTTCTCTACAGTATACCACACCAATTCCTACCAATATTCAAACCTCCCTTACATTCTATTACAGAAACATACAGTTTAATACATTATTGCATACAATTATAGGCATAACACAGCTTAATAAGTAATAGAATAACAGTTTAGTGTCAAGTCTATCTGGGATGCAAGGTAGAATTATATTTGTGAGAAGGTGAATTAAGTCATTATAGGTATAATTTGTAGTCAGTTTTGCATGATTTAGAGAGTAGAAGGTTTAAGTGTAGGATTGCTGAGACAGAGAGAGAGTGGAGTGATGGTTGAGGATAGTAACAGTTTCTTCATACATAGGACCATATTTTCAGTGTGTCTGTATATGTATATTATAAAAGTAATCACCACTACTTCACCCTGCTCCATTTCAGAATACTCATATTCTGTCACATCTTCCATTACAGTCTCTGATTTGCCTCACCATCTATAGTTCAGAAACTGCATTACAGCCTCCCTCCGTGACACAGAGGGATACAGCTTAGGACCTCAATATCCCAATTTCAAGTAAGATCTCTAGTACTGGAAGAGTGAGTGGCCAGCACCACCTTATCTTCCCTGGGGAATGGAAATGTTTGTTCTGATCAGCTGGTCAGAATCATGTATGTGTTGACTTACACAGTGCTGAAATTACCATGACAAGGGATGTGGGCTTGGCCATCCCAGGCTGAGGACTGGAGTGTGGACAGTAGTGCTGATAGATTCGTCATAAGCTTTACAGAGTGTTTTAAGGAAAATCTTCAGCACTGGTAATGACATAACTTGGAAAATCCTCTTCAGGGAAAATGGAAAATTCCCACAGTGAAAGTTAACAACAGGAAAAATAATACTACTACTTAAGAGTGAACCCGCAAGCTCTCCTAAAAACCTAGACCAATAACTTGCCTTCTGACGATGTATAAACTATATACTAGAATTGACGCTGAAAGACTTTATAGTCATTTAGAGGAAAACTCAATCATGTCAATAAATCAAAAGGGTAACAAAAGAAAGTCATATGGAACAAAGGGTCATTTATTGTTAAATAAAGTCATAATGGAAAACTGCAAAAAGGAGAACAAAAGAGTAAAAACTGGGGATTCCAACCACAGCAACGACCAAATAATTCCAAAACCAGTTAGAAGGAAGCACAAAAGGTCGCAGTACATGCCAAAGTTTAATGTCACACAAAATTTAACACACAACACTCCACATTCGTTCACAGGAACTTCATCAGAATAAATAATTTAACAACTAAGGCCCCCTAAATAACCCACTCATTAAATATCCAATGAACAGGATAAAATTTTAAAATATATAACAACACATTGCCACCTAGTGGAAAAAGTCATATATACAATCCCTAAAAACTCTTCAAATAATAAAATTTAACATTCCTCAACAATAACTATAAGACAATTCTACGTAAAAAGATGATTAAATATATAAAACATTATTACATTTTACTAAAAACTCAACCTATATAAAAGTAAAACATAAATATATGTTATAGCTTAGCGGACCTAAGTTTAAGTAGAGGTGCTATCAAAATGTTTTCATTTAGATCGGGGGTCCTGCCTGCATCTAGGGTGACCTGCCATAGTAATTCCCTATACTCTAAAATAGTCTCCCAGACCACCACCCCCCTTACATTAGTCATAGCCACCTCTAAAACAAAAAACACATATGATGCCCTTGGACAATCTATAGAATGTTTATACAATGCATTATTGACATTTCTTTTCCTAACATCATAAATGTGCTCATATATGCGTCTCTTTAATTTTCACTTTGTTTTGCCCACATAAAAGGCATCGCACATCTTACAAGTAACCAGGTACAGTAGACCACTGGTGTTACAATTACTAAATCTTTTACCATAAATCCATTTATTCCTACTCTGTAAAAAGACCCAATCAGTATTAGAAATAAATGCACACTGTGTACACGATCCACATTTGCCAAAAAACAAAAGAAAGAATATAAAGTGAAGGATCAGATGAGAAGGCAATAAATGTGGAAACTGGATAAATATAGTTGAAAGTACAGAAAATGATTGGAGCAACCTCATGTTGATCAGGATCAAACACAGATATGGTTAAGGAGAGGTGAATTTAAACCAAAAGATGAAAGGTTAATATTGGCTGCCCAAGGTAATAGACTACGTGCATGTTGGTTTACAAAGTCCATTGAACATGTTAGAAAAACAAGCAAATGTAGGTTTTGTAAAACAGAATTGGAAACAGTCACACATCTTGTTGCTGGTTGTGATATAATAATGGCAGAAGGACTGTATATTGAAAGGCATAATAATATGGCAAGACCGTTGCATTGGGAATTCTGCAAATGTTATAATATTGAAGTAACTGAAAAACAATGAAAACATGAGCCACAAAGCATTACAGAAAATGATGACATTTATATCACATGGGATCATACATTACCAACAGTTCAAAAAAACAGATGCAAGAAAACCAAATATAGTACGCCATGAAAAGAAGACAAAAGTAGCATTGATCATTGAAATTGTTACACCTAGTGACTACATTGTCTTACATACAGAGAGACACAAAGCCATAAAATACCAGGTTCTGCAAGCAGAAATGAAGGCAATGTGGAATAAGAATACTCAGACAGTTGCAATAGTAGTAGGAGTGATGGGTCTTATAAAAAAAGAATTTACAATTGTACTTAGCTATGTTACTGATACATGCAACTCCACTCCATATGAATTGCAGAAGGTGTCATTACTGGGCACATTGCGAGTGCTGCAAAGAGCCCTTCTGGCTAACATCAAAGACTGAAACAATAATAATTTCATGAACTTTAATCATATTTTGACTCAGGAATGTAGTCAAATCTTGTCATGGTATTAGAAACCCAAAATACTTGAAGAAATTAAAAATGAAAGTAAAGGAGTTTGAGTAAGTACAGTCCTTTTATAATTAAACTTCAAAATCAAGTGATAGTCCCCTATCCTAATATTTTTATTTACATGTAATTGACATTGTTTGAAGAGATTTTTGTGCAATTGAGAACTGTTGATCACAAGCTCACTAATGCCAGCTTGCTGCAGTCGATGGTGTCAGTCAGTGTGTCAGTACACTGCATTTTTTGAAACAGCTAGTCTGCTCAAAACACAGGAATCAGATGCAGTGGTCCTGTTTAAGTGTGACATTACTGAGTGATTGAGCAGTGAACAATGATGTGGCTTTAAGGTATATATTGTGTAAATGTGTCTATTGTGCATCCATGAGTAGGCTGCTAAGTTGTGGAAGATAATAATGTATGTTGCAGAAGGCATGTATACATATGTGTATATGTGCTGAGGAAAATGAGTGTCCGTGGAAGATTGTGATAAAGGTGTGTAATGCAGTATGCAAGGGGTGTGTGTGTGTTTGTGTGTGTGTGTGTGTGTGTGTGTGTGTGTGTGTGTGTGTGTGTGTGTGTGTGTGTGTGTGTGTGAATGCGCATGTGTCTTTGTCAGCCACAGTTTAATGGGAAATCTTGGAGCAGCATTGAACTGATATGATATTGCTGGGTAGATTATGAACATCAGGTGTCAGTATACCAGATTTCAGCAATGGCTAGTGATTTATTGATCAAACAGCAGCTTCTTTGATTCACATTAGTTATGTAGAATTGTTCAGCAAAAAAATGGCCACTGCCTCATGGTTATCCAGTACAGTGTATGCACATGTGTGCGTAGGGGGGCTTAATGGAGCATTGTGATGTACAACTAGAGTAACATCCATTTGCTGAAATGCTGGGGACATGGGTATTCATGCAAGGGGCTTGGTGAATTAACAGGGAGTTGATTTCCTTTGCTGACATAGTTAAATACCTTTACTCTCACTTAACCATTGCAGTCCCATTTTATGAAGAGATGTGCAAAGCACCACGGTTTACTGATAAATATATGTTGTGTGTATGTGTGTATGTGTGTGAGTGTGTGTGTGTGTGTGTGTGTGTGTGTGTGTGTGTGTGTGTGTGTGTGTGTGTGTGTGTGTGTGTGTGTGCTTGTGTACATGCAAGCATGTCTTTGTATGACTGTGTGTAGGTGGTCTTTGTAAATGTGGTGTGGATATTAGGAATAGTACAGTTGAGAACTATAGAGAAAAACTGTAGTGGTGTCTATCATATATCCTGGTATCAATCAACAGGTGTCAGTTTAGTGGGGCAGTTGTCATGGCTACCAACTTATAGCTAGAGTATAGTCACTTAATGTGGTCTCTAGTAGGTATTGCAATGTGGAGAACTGGACAGTTCTCTCTGATTCCCTAACATGCTGCATATATCTGTCTATAGAGCAGATGGTGTAAGAGAGCTCAGTAAAAAGTGTACTATGACTAAATAATTGTAGACAACAGATATCATTTTAACTGATCTTAGTAAAGTTAGCTGAGCAACATGAATATAACTGGAATGTCCATAGAAATTACAATGCAAGTTCTACATGGGTTATGGGTGATGACAGAACTGTTGATTTAAGACATATAACTTTTTGCTTGTTTGAGTTTAAATGAATATGACAGTGAGAATTAGGCAGCATATTTCACATGAACAGCATATTTTCCTTTCCATCATGTAACATATTGATTTCACTGTATACAGCTGTGCAGTGTACATGTTATGTGGTGTATGCTACAAAAGGTTCATTTATAGCCATGTTTATGGGTGCTTTGTGTGTGTGTGTGTGTGTGTGTGTGTGTGTGTGTGTGTGTGTGTGTGTGTGTGCTTTGTATGATGCTGATTTTGTGTGGTGTATTACATCTGTGTGTGAGGTTATCAGTATACAGCATTTGATGGCATTTAAGTTATTGATAAATTAGCCTGAGTTGAGGTGCTTTATTTGGCTCCTTGTGATTGCAGATTTGCTTTATGGAGAAGTGCACTTTGTTCTGTTGTTGCAAGTACATTGTTTATGTCTGCTCAGTAGTTTACCAGATGGTGTAATTGCTGTGCATTTACTGTTAGACTTGCTAGGATCATGACCTTGCAGTAGCCCCTACATTGGTCTCCATTAGACACTGAAGCATTACAAAGTAAAGATGTTGCCAGTGCTCCATGGTTCATGGTACTCTTTGAGTAAGTATGCATTAGTGAGTTTTGCATGTCTGCCTGATTTGGCGTGTGGAATAATGCAGAAATGGATAGTGGACATTCTGGGTTGCATACTTACAATTAAAGTGTGCATAGGCTAAAATTGGATATACTGAGCTAAAGAAAAATGAGTTTACCACTCACCCAAAATGTGGGTAGCTGACTTCAAACAAGTCAAACTGTTGCTCAGTTAACATTACATAGCTCAAAATAGACCATGGTCGAACACAGGCTGCCTGTGATGAACTGTTTTTTTTTTTTACTTTGAATTTGACATTCAGAAGTTTGAAGAAGAGTGAATACAAATGGTTTTAGCAGTGTACATTGTGAAATAATATTAATAGCAACTCATGAAGGAAAGTGTGCATACAGGTAGGGACAGTGACAATTGTCATTCCAGTGTGCTTAACATAAAATGCAGTAAGTAACCAAAATATTGCACAATGCAAACATCTACTAAGATATATATATATATATATATATATATATATATATATATATATATATATATATATATATATATGGTAATACTTGTAGAAAGTAAACAATTGTGAAGCACACATCATTTCATTGTTATTGAAAGTTTTGCAAGAAATAACACTCCTGTCTTATTGCTAAAACAGTATTACTATAAGGAAATATAAACATGTGAGCAGTGTGTGTGGCTTTTGAGTTGAACACTTTACTGGCCATATTTTCAGGAACTGTCAGATTTGCCTACTCTGTTGACACATGCATTATGACTTTATTTTCTGTGAAAGTGCTTTTCAGATGACAGGAGTAAGAAAAAACACAACACACCAGCCTAAGTGTAGTGTTATGCATAAGTGACTGTTTAGCTGAGTCTTGCAAGGCAGGATATATGATACTCTTGCTGACTGAGGGTGGGAAGATGGGAGGAGTAACCTGGCCAAAAACTGAAAACTCGCAAAAGTTGTCTTCTTAAAAAGTATATGATAACTCAGCAATTTGTAAATATTGTGGAAGCTGCTTTAACAGAATGTGGAGCACAGCATGAGGAAAACATTTGTAAGAGTTGCTGCAAAACATTGAATGAGTGAATAGAAATATTATTTTTTTTCCAAAGACCTTTATTGAATTATCATTTGTGACATAGGCAAATGTACATTCATATAATCATTCTATAATTAACATAACAAACATTTTAATTCACATATATTGCTATATACCGTATAATCTGAGCAACATGACATAAATTATTCAATTCAATTCAATCTTTTTCAGTCAAACATTACATAGTTCATTCAAGACATGCCACCTTTTAAATCTCATTCCTCCCTTGTATGTATTGTTCCCACAGTTCCCGTTTTTTCCATTGTAGTTTGCTCCCACCCTTGTTACTTCACTACTTCTAGTATAGTTGATTTAGATTTTGATTTCTATTTTCTAGTAATTGCTTTTTTGGCAGCCACCATTATTAGACACAGCAAGGCCTTACTATGTCTAGGCAATTCCGATTCTGTATCACAGCTCAGAAAAAATATCTCCCTCATCACACAAATCTGCCCATTCAGCATCTCCGACAGTGCATCCTGCAGGGAATCCTTAACGTCTGTGAATTCACGTCACTCTCAGAAAATATGTTGCCAGTTACATCTTTCTTCCCTGTCACACCTCCAACATTTGTTGTCTGCCTGAGGAAAAATCCTCTGGAGTCTACTTGGAGTATAGAAATATCTATGGAAACATTTCCTGGCAAAAATCTTAAATCTTCTAGATTTTGTTGCATATTTGGGAGACACACATATATCTTTCCATTGTTTCTTTGTGAATTGTTTATCTAATATCTCTTCCCAATCCTTTCTAATCTCCTCTGATTGATTTTTATAGTTATCATGCAATATTTTATATGTTCTACTAATTATTCTTTTTGTAATGGCAGCTTCTGTTTTAGATTCTACTGTACAAGTGCTGGTCTTTTGTTTAGGACCCCCCCTATTTCTTTCTCTTTGCCTATACTCTGATATCAATCCCTGATTAGGCAGACAGTCTCTAACCTGCAGTCCAAGTAAATTCTTGGCATCTTCCCATTCTATGACCGTTCCCTCTCTAGTTATGTGTTCTCAGTACTTTGGTTCCTTTGCCAGTTTTCTTCCATTAAATTCTTCCATTAAATTTTGCCTATTATCTATATCTCTAATTGCAGTCATCCCTATTGGCAGAATCTCCTTTCTCCAATCCTGTGTTGCCTTGGTTTTTAGAATACTTTCTGCTACTTTATGGATATAATATTCTGTATGATTATTGTTATTCTCCTTAAAGTCCTGCATCCAAAATTACAGTCTCTCATTGTTTCTTGAGCTCTGGCCCCTGTTTCATCATCATCCCTTTTCACTTTGAAATAATGTTTTCTGCTTGTGCTATGTATAGTAGTATTAACTGTGTAGTTCTGAATTACCCCTTCAAATTGGGTAAACACAATCCGCCTTGTTCTACTAGAAGAAACAGCTTATTCCACTTGACTGACAAAATATAGTAGGTGACAACCTTGTGAGCTGCGTCTTGCACTGCATTATGAGATAGGTTTAATTTTCCAAGGAAACACAGTTTCATCAGAATCTCAGCCTCCGTGGGGGCATTCAAGATTACAAAACGAAAAAAAAATAGTAATGGTTACTTCGTGTGTTGAAGACAGGCTTGGATTGATTAGATCTTCATGATCTTTTAACCATAAAAATGATTACTTTAATCTGCCCTTCTTTACTAGATTATTCTTTTCTCCCTCTTTTTGTCTTAACTCCTTCTAAATCATATTCTAGAATTATATTATACTCTAACACAGTTCTTAGAATTCCTTACTTATTATGCTACTTTTATTACATTTTAAATCTGTTTGTATATTATGTGATATTATGTTTAACTTCCCTAATATTTTTCTTTGCAACTTTTGCAACTATTGTAACTTTATTTCTGAACCTGGAGATTTGTTCTATTGATGTCCACTGAAAAGGAGCTTTGCTGCCCAGATGGTCTATCCTGGTAAAAAAATGCAAAATAAATAAAATAAACAGCTGGAAAAGGGGAACTGTAAAGTGAATTTTGATAAGGAAATTAAAGTCACTAGAGCAGATAGGAGGCATGCTGCAGAAGTAGCCACCAGTTGCTGAGTGGCTCTAGCCTGTTGTTCCACAAAAGACCTCTCTCATATAGGTCGCTGGTATTAGAATTCATTCCCACTCCTCAGGCCTATGTTTACTATAGTTCCACTATTCACCAAAGTGTGTCACAAACTCCACAAATAATAACAACAAAGGTAGTGTTGGACATGGGTATGAGTAATAGGTAAAGTTACCTCTTTAAGACAAGCAGGAACTTTTGAATATAGTTTATTAGCTAGGCTTGTAGTGGTCTGCAGACGCATTGCCTTGTACTTACCTTTGACAGTCATACTACTGTAGAAAGCAAAATTATTCTCAAAATAGAATCCGTTGTTTGAAAATTCAAGCCAGAATCAAGAAGTCTCTCACCCTGGTCATTGCCACTCCATTCACTCTGATACTCTCAGGTGTTCCTTTGTTTCTAGAGTTCTTGGTTGTTATCATATGACCAGAAGGGAAAGGGATATTTTTGGGATTGATGCCTCTTCCTATGTAACCTACAAAATAGGTTGAATCTCAGTCTTCTACTATTAAAATAATTAGATATATACATCACCTTTTTGTCCTTTATCCACCTCTAAGGAACATTAAGGATGTCTGGTTTATTATGAGCAAATGTTATCACTTCTTGACCAGAATACTGAGTTGACAGAAAGAAATGTAATCCTCTGGCTCTCACTAATTATGTATTTCATGAAGTCTTTAAATTTATGAAAAACCTTTTCCACTGGGGTCTAAGGCATTACATCACCCCACCTACACACACACACACACACACACACACACACACACACACACACACACACACACACACACACACACACACATTGATATGTATGCCTACTTTTTTTAAGCTTCAGATGCCCAAAAATCAAGCATTTCCCCTTCACAATATCTATCTCTAAGGAGCTGAATGTTTCTCTTATCTGATAGGTTGATTTTCAGCCAGCTGTTGCTCCAGTGAAACAAAGCTGACCCATGTGCATTCACCCTAGCGCTATACAGATCAAGAAGGCATCTACCCTCAAAATGCAACAATATTATACAGAATTACTACTATCCTTGACAGATCTGGTAAACAGTGTTAATGTATTTGCTTCTGTTAGCTTATGTGATACAGTAAGCAGGAAATCTTGACAATAATTGATGACATAATTCAAGGAATTGCCCGTGTTTCTAACAATAAGTTGGACAAGTTGATACAACCAACTGCAAAGATTGGCACATGCATTATAAAATGTGGCTTTGATGCAATTAGTACAAACATTAGAGTCATTACGTCTGATTTTGAGAAGGCATGCTGGGACCTGAGCAAAGGATTTTCCTAATGACATCAAGTTCTAAGTATGACCGCACCACTAGACGAACACTTGTTGTCTGATGCTGTTTTATAATAAGAGGTAACTTCATGGAGAAATTAAAACAAATGTTACATTCTCCTATCTACAGGTTCTCCAGAAATTTGAAATTTCCCAATACTTTCTTGGCCATTCTACTGAAAGCAAGTAAGACAATCTCCATACAGGCAGAAAATACAATATCTGAAGTATGAGAACTCTTGGAAATCCTAGTCACAGCAGCAGGAGTAATAATTACATAACAATGAGGTGGATTGTTTAGTAGCAGTGAAAGATAGTTCTCTCCTTTATCTCTTCCTTGTACTGTCAGATATTTTGCAGGGGGCAAAACATTTTATGACAATAGCCCAGATCAATTAAACATAGATGGATTACTGTTGGACATTATGCTGAAGCTATTGTGGACAAGACTAATGTGGCTAAACTGATTTATCATATTGCTTTTATGAGGGTTTAAGTTTTTTGTTTATTACATATGTATTTGGCTAATGAAAATGTGACCTTTTAGTGCTTTCTTGAATAATAGTATTATTGCTTTCTAAGCTATGCTACACACAGGTGAGTTTTGTACTTTCAGCTACAACTGAGGAGGAGTGTAGGGGTTAGTAGGTAGTAGTGCGGATTGCTTAGGGTGAAATTCCAGTGTTTAGATATGTATTTTGTGTTTCATAGTATCCGGGGTACCTGTTAAGAAAGGGCAATACATAGGCTGATTAGTGTCTACAATAGTTTGGTTAGCATGGTATGGACTTATAAATTGCTAGATTTCCTGAGGGTTAGTCACTGGATGTCCTTCAAGAATGCAACTGCAGTCATAACATGTGGGTTGTCCTGCCTCAGGCAGCCCTCGGTCAGCCGGATTCCAAAGTCTGGGTCCGGCTGATGTCGCATTTCTCTCCGGCCAGAGCGGCTGGAGTACATAAGCATCAGCCGGCGCCATTTTCTTCAGTCTTTCTTGCCACGCAGAAGCAGTTCGCAAGTGCCGGTCGGTCAGCTCCTGTATTCTTCAATACTGAAGTCATCAAAAGTCATCAAAAGCTCTTTTCTTGCCTCAGCCGATGTCAGAAATTACTGAAAAAGTTAACAATTGTCTTTCTTGTGGTAAACAAATACCTCATAAGGATTTCCACTCTTACTGTCTTCCTTGCCTTGGCCCAGACCACGTCGTCTCGGCCTGTGTAGCCTGTGCTCGCTTCAACAAGCGCACTCTCAGGCGCTTGCTGAAGATTTTTGGCGATAAATTTGCTTACACCATGCCGTCGGATCTCCCGACATCGCAAACTCCCAAGAAGCTTAAAAGGGACCGACATCCTCGGCCCGTCTACCTCGACTCCACGCCAAAACCCAGCGCGATCGGTTCCCTCTGAGACGGTCTCCACCGCTCGAACCGAAGACACTGCATTACCGACTACTCGATTCCGGACATCACTCCGGCGCCAGTTATCGATTTTCCTACGGATCGAGGAAATGCCCGAGACCATTGCTGTAGACAAGGTCACTCCTGCGGAGCTGCCAGGCCTCCTATGGCCATGTCTATTAAGGCCTACACTAGGGCTAAGGCAGCCAGCAAAACAAAGCATCTTACTACTAAAACCTTACCTCAGCCTACTCCAGAGACACAAATTATGTCCATGGCTGCTAACTTAATTTCTATGATTAGAGGTTCACAGGCCCATCCTGAGAGAGGATCCCAGCCTCCTTCTGATAAAAGGCCCCAGATTGAACCCTCTGAACCTATTCCTTCAGATGAAGATTCTGAGGACTCTATCCACTCTGATAGCCAGGAAGAGCTCTTCCAGACCTATGAGGACTCGGATGCAGATGATTCCATCTCCTCGGCCTCCCCTCCTGAGGATATTTCTTTTGGGGAAGTTCTGCATACCATGAGGGAACATTTCAAGTGGCAAGGGCAGGAATATTCTGATTCCAGAAAACGCCTTAGGATTTTCCTTAAGAAGCCACAGCACAGGCCCTTAGCTATTCCTCCTGTACTTGATGTTTTGGATGATTTATATCCTGACTCTAGTGCTACCCCTGATTCTCTTCCTCCTGCTCCAGCCAAGCCAGACAGGTATTACAGGGTCCCAGAAACTCATTCCCATTTATTCAGGGCCCATGCTGCTGATTTGGAAACTATTTCACAGGGGCCTAAAGGAGTTTCATCTTCCACCTCTAAAAATCCATTGCCCTCCAACAGGGAAGCTAGGTCATTAGAGATGGGGCAAAAGGTTTACACATCCACTACCTTATCTATGAGAGCTTTGAATTGCCTTTTTCATATGTTACAATATCAGGATTTCCTGTTAGAAGATTTACAAAAAACTTTAGCCACTCCTGATCCTTTAGACAGGAAAGCTTTGCAGGAAGCTGTACATAACACTCAGCAAGTAAGCAATCACTTCCTGCAGTGTGGATATGATGCACTGGAAGCTTCATGTAGGGCAGCTATGACAGGGGCAGTCATTCACAGACATGCGTGGTTAAAAGAGCAACTTCTACCAGATCATGTATAGGCAAAACTTCTGGATGCACCTTTGGAAAAGAACAAGCTTTTTGGTGCTAATGCTAAGGATGTGTTAAAGACCATCGAAGAAAAAGCAAAATCAGTTCAGACGGTGAAAGATTTCCTCCAGGTTCAACCCCCCAGATTCAGTAGGAAATGGCCTTCAAAAAACTGGTCCTTTCCTAATCCAGAAAAGTTTCAAAGGGGTAAAAACAGACGTGGCCGAGGAAGAGGCCAATACAGAGGCCCTTACAGGGGAAGACAATGGCAGCCAGGAAACCAAAGAAGTGACACAGGGGTTTCACCTGCCCCACAGCCACAATCTCAATGACTTTCCTCTACTTCCGCCTACCAGGGAACAAATAGAAGCTCCCTTGGGCAGGAAATTATCTCTATTTGCAGAAAATTGGCACAGACTGACAAAGGACAAATGAATTTTGGACATTATAGACCGAGGGTACAGGTTCCATTTTCATACCTTGCCAAGAAAACAAGGCATGCCAAACCTACCACAAAACCAGAGGGCAGAGGCTATCAAGCAAATCACTCTGCTGACTCGGATGAAAGCAATAGAAAGAGTTCCACAACAAGAACAAGGCCAGGGGTTTTACTCAAGACTGTTCCTTGTTCCAAGAAAAGAATCTCAATGGAGACCAATACTGGACTTGTCCGCATTAAACACCTTTCTCATAGTACCAAAGTTCAAAATGCTGACTCTACAGCAACTCCTTCCCATGCTGGGCAAGGGGTCTTGGCTGATTACTCTGGACCTCAAGGAGGCATACCTGCATGTCCCTATCAGACACAGCTGCAGAAGATACCTCAGATTTCTTGCAGGGCCAGAGCATTATCAATTCTCAGCATTGCCATTTGGCTTATCTACTGCACCCAGAGTATTCACAAAATGCCTGGCTTCAGTAATTGCTCATTGCAGGCTCCAGGGGATACAAATTTACTCTTACCTGGACGACTGCCTCACAAATTGATGTTGACAAAAACTTGGACTATGTCATATGATTACTTCAAGCTCTGGGATACACAGTCAACTTCCAAAAGTCAAGACTGCAGCCATCCCAGCAAATAATCTTCTTAGGAGCCAAACTAGACACAGCCTCTCAAATGGCTTACCTGACAGAAGACAAGCAAGAGAAGTTAACTCATTACTTCAAAGGTTTAGCAAAACTCACCCAGATGACTGCAAGGAGATTCCTACAGGCCCTGGGTTACATGGCATCCTGCATTCTCCTGGTTCCATTAGCAAGACTACACATGAGAAAGCTTCAATGGTACCTAAAAAGCATTTGGTCTCAACACAGCAATAACTTGGAGATAATCATTCCGCTCATTCCATGCCTACAAAAGGAATTCCTATGGTGGGCCTCGGTGAGCCAGGCAAACACAGGTATGTCATTCAAAAAGCCACAGATAACACAGACCATGACCACAGACACCTCAGACCTTGGATGGGGGGCGCACATGGAAGGCAGGTGTATACAAGGACAATGGTCTCCAAAGGAAACACATCTGCATATAAACCAAAAGGAAATGCTGGCAGTAATGCATGCCATCGAGGCCTTACAGCACCAACTTCAGCAAGGCCATTTACTGATATGGACAGACAACACCACTGTGATGTGGTACATAAACAAGCAAGGGGGCACCCACTCTTACCCCCTTTGCAGACTGACAATGCATCTTTGGGAAAAATCACTGAGCCGAAACAACCAGTTACAATCCCAGTTTGTTCCAGGCAAAGACAATGTGTTGGTGGACAGCCTAAGCAGGAATTTCACAGACCCACACGAGTGGAGGTTACATCCGAAGGTCTTCACACAACTCACTTCGACATGGGGCAGGCCAGAAGTTGACCTATTTGCCTCTCACCTCAACCATCTTCTACCAAAATTCTGCACAAGGACATACCATCCAAAAGCTTGGAAAATAGATGCTCTCTCATTCAACTGGAACTTCCTAACAATCTATGCATTCCCACCTCTGCCACTGATGACCTCAGTATTACTAAAAATCAAAGCAGAGAGACCCAAGGGAATCATAATAGCTCCGGACTGGCCAAGACAACACTGGTACCCACTACTACGGAGCATATGTCACACCAGGAGGTGGGCCCTTCCTCAATGGCCTCTACTTTTGACTCAACACAATTTCGAAACAGTGCATCCAAACCTTCAGACACTGCAGCTAACAGCCTGGGAGATCCCATAAATAACCTCAACCTATCTCTCTCCAAGGAAGTTCAGCGGATACTAACAGAGACTCGAAGACCATCCACCAGAAAGGTTTACTTAGCAAAGTGGAAAAGATTCAGCAATTGGATTACCAACAAGGGACATGATGCATCATTGTTGAACATCCCACTCATCTTGGAATATTTGGCAGATATGCTAAAGAACGGCCTCTCATATTCTTCCATAAAGATACATGCATCAGCTATTTCAGCTAGATACAACACTGACCCTCCTGTTTTTTCACACCCTTTGCTATGGCAATTCCTCAGGGGAATCAAGAACATTAAGCCACCAAGAAAGGCCCCAGTGCCAGCCTGGGACCTCAATTTTGTCCTAGAAAAACTGACTCTACCTCCATTTGAGCCAGCAGCTTCAGTTGACTTGCAATTTCTCTCATGGAAGACAGCTTTCCTGTTGGCAATTACCTCAGCAAGAAGGGTTTCGGAATTACAGGCCCTAATGGCAATACCACCGTTCATAATTTTTCACAGAGACAGGGTTTCATTAAGGACCAACCCTACTTTTATGCCAAAGGTGGTATCTAGGGTTTCTTTAAATCAAGCCATTCATCTGCCTGCTTTCTTCCCCAATCCTGAGAACAAGGGGGAAAGACTGTTGCATACCTTGGACATTCACAGACAACTTCGATACTACCTGAACAGAACCAAGGCCAGTAGGAAGTCTGAACAACTTTTGTAGCTTCCTGCAGTCCAAGGAAAGGCAATTTCAAAACAGACTATTTCAAAATGGATTGGACATTGCATCAGATTCTGTTATTCCTTTCATGGAAAGACTGTTCCAGCCAATGTCAGACCACATTCCACCAGAGCTACAGCCACCTCTACAGCATTCTTAAGAGGGGTGCCTACTAAGGACATTCTAGAAGCTGCTACATGGAGCTCCGTGCATACATTCTCCAAACACTACAATCTCCTCTATACTCCAGATCCAGAGCAGGCTTTGCTTGCAGTCCTGCAGGGTTTGATTGCCACACCATCTTTTTCCTAGAGCATACCTCCTCCTCCAGCTAAGCTATGGTATTCTACCCACATGTTATGACTGCAGTTGCATTCTTGAAGGACATAGTACAGTTTTGTACCTACCATAAATGTAGATGTCCAATAGACATGCAACTGCAGTCTCCCTCCTCCTTACCCTCTATGCCTAGGGTCCACTCCTATCCCTGTTACTCTTAGCTGGGGATATCTGTTATGGTGTATTTGTTTTATTGCTCATTTATTTGTCTGGAATCCTGTTTTTGTCTTCCAATTTGATTACAGCCTTTCTTGGAGGGCACCTGGCATCTGGGGCAAGAAACACTGAAGAAAATGGCGTCGGCTGATGCTTATGTACTCCAGCCGCTCTGACGTCGGAGAGAAATGCGACATCAGCCGGACCCAGACTTTGGAATCCGGCCAACCGAGGGCTGCCTGAGGCAGGACAACCCACATGTTATGACTGCAGTTGCATGTCTATCGGACATCTACATTTATGGTAGGTATAAAACTGTACTTTTTCATGTTCCCTTCATGCATGAATGCACATACAAATCAGCTTAGCATGTTTGAAGTTTTTAAGTAGTTTTCATGCAATTTTTGTTTGTTTGTCTTTATTTACCAGGAAAGTCTAACTGGCCAGTACCCATTTTTCAGTTGAGGCTCAGGGATAAAAGCTCAATTTGCTTACATTGCATTATACTAAGTTCCAGGTAAACACAGAGTAGCTACATTTCGATTTATACACAGACAGTAGTTACATTTATACATTCTAAGATTTTACAGAGGTAGAAGTTACTAAAGAGAAAGCCCACGTGTAACTTTATGGATTGTACAGGCTGCAGTTAAGTATAAAAATTGTTTTGTCAGTGAGAGGTTGAGAGTATTCTGTTTAAGGAGAGTACATGGAGAGTATTGTATGGTGAGCACAAAGTTTTAACTTGATGATGAGCATGTGCAGGATCAAGATTGGTTAAGCTGTCATTTAAGCAGGGGCTTGAAACTATTGACTTTGTCAGAGAGTTTTATTTGTGTAAGGATACTATTCCAGAGTTTAGCACCATATTGGGAGTAGAGCAAGTCACATGCAACATTATTTGACTTATTTGTAAGAAATAAGAATTTGTTACTAGAGTGAAAGTCTCTTGCTGAACAATAGGTCAGTAATAAGTTATGTAGTACAGGGCATTTTTCTGGATGATGAATGAGTGTGTGTGCTGTAGTTAGTTGAGAATATGTTAGATAGTTGTGTAGTTCAAAACAGTTTAATTGCTTTAAGCTATGACAATGGTGGGTCATATGAGGACAATTGGTGGCAAATTTAGCTATTTTGTTGTAGCAGGAGGCAAGATTCTTTGCGTATTGTTTAAGTTTGTTAGAATAGAAGTGAGATAAGAGAGTTGGCCATAAGAAGAATTTGTATTTATTTGCAAAGGCAGATCAGTATGGGGAATGAAAATACATTACATTAGAGGCTTTTTTTAATCTTTAGTGAGCTGATGAAGATGATGCAAAGTTTTATTTAGCTTTTGAAATTTACATGGTGGTCTATTGGTGTGTGTTTAGAAAGTATGGAACAATGTCATTCCCCGGGATTCATGAAGCTTGCGCCAGGCGCAGGTGTAGCATAGGTTTTCTAATGCCAAATATGGCCACTGAGTGATTCAAGTATGAGCCGATTCCACGTACACTACCAGAGTACATCAGAGCTGCGTAGCTCTCGGCGCATGTATGCTAATCACCCCATGCGCAGTAGTGCAGCATGCAAATGAAGGTACATAGCAATTCATGAAGTGGTGCAGGTATAGCGTAAGCATACAGAAATGTAATCCAAAAAAAAAACGGTTTACATTTTTTCAAACAGAACATCGGAGCCATGAAAGCGGACCAAACTTACGTATTACAAAGTTAACATATGCCAATGGCTAAATATACAGCCAAAGGCATAAAAAAACATGCACAATACATAAAAAATAACATTTAATGTCATGGCCACACTAACACAAAGTACAACCGCAGTGCATGGGTGTGCAAACGGGAACAAAAGGAAAATATATATGGATGTCATAAAACTGCAATGTAACACAAATCATGATTTCACCATAATAGTCAATGGTATGCATGCTACACCACAACCAAGGTGCAAGGGTTGCTAAGAGTCTGTGACAGTGTTTGGCACGATAACTAGGAATTAGTAGTCAATGCCATGCAAATGAGGCAAGTAATACTGAATCACAAATGCCTTGCCGGCATAAGGCTGTACCACATGGCATAGCAGTATAACACCGAGGAGTGGCCTGGAGGTATACATGACATCAGGAGATGGGTGTGCCACCGTAGCTGTTAGCACATTGGAGCATTGCTAATCCAGGTTGCCTGTTGCTAAGCAAAACCGCAGGATAGGGGTGTGGATGTAGCCATAGCTTTTCTTCGCTGAGAGCACACAAGGTGACCGAATGACAACATCCTCGAAACCCGGTAAATGGCTGCGTGTGACATGCACCACAGTTGAAACAGGAAGGTTATGAGAAGACAATAAGGAAATGCCGCAGCAGGGTAATTGGAGTACAACTGAGTAATGAACACCTATTAACTCACAGTGGGTCACTGACAGTAGCTAACAAGGCTGCTAGCAGCAACCTGCAGAACAGGAAAGGGGAGGTGGCGGATTGCAAAGAAAAGAGAACTGTCACAGCAGAACAAAGCAAACCTGCAGTAGATCAGCTACAGAACACATTTCACAACACAATCCTGGGTTGAGAAAGTACAAAACCAAGAAAGCAAGCAGCTGGATGCATGCCTGACAATGGGAGGGGGATCGATTTGAAAAATGAAGGCTAGGGCAATTGATGATCCACAGCAGCCAAGTGTAATTCAACACCAAAGGCCCCACAATAGCAGTACCTGCAGTAAAACCCATAAGTAAGATACCCTACAGCTCGGATTGTAGATACAAACCCTATGACATCATCAGCTTCCAAAGCACAATAGTATAAAGTGTGAAGGCACCTCACACACACCTGTGTATTCCCAAACACTGCACCATCGGTGTAAACAGATGGGGAACTTTTAAAATGTACATGTTGGGAGCTGCCATAGCTTTGATTCATCAGCATGTGTTGTAGACTGAAGGTGGTGTGGAGGATGATGCTGACAACCACCTTGGGCACCAGAGGAGGAGAACAGTGTTCAGACCAAGGGTTATCTACTAGGAGCTAGATGATCTGGAGATAGTAGAGCATTACAGGGTGGACAGGGACATCATACAGCAAATCGTTGAGCTGTGCCGGCCACGCCTCCGAGCCAGAAACAACAGAGGGGAACCCATCCCAGTGGACATGAAGGTATGTGTAAGCTTGAGAATACTAGCCACATGTACCTTTCAAAGGCCAACTGGAGATATCATGGGGATCTCACAGGCATCAGCATCCAGGGTACTCTACCAGTTCCTGGATGCCATGTTACCACATGCCAATGAGCATATATACTTCCCCTGAATGCAGGAAGAACTGGCCAGCAATATGCACCTCTTCCACTATGTGGCAGACTACCCGGCGGTACTGGGTGCAATAGACTGCATGCACATACACATCAAGTCTCCACCTGGTGAGCATGGTAGGCTCTACATAAATCACAAGGGATACCACTCCATCAACTGCCAGGTCATGTGCAATGCCCATTATCATGGATGTGTGTGCTGGCAGCCCTGGAAGCTGCCATGACTCCCGCATCTGGCATGCCTGACAGCTGTACCAGGTATTTGTCAGGGGGGACATCCCATATGGCCACCTTGTAGGGGATGTTGGCTATGCACTGGAGCCGTGGATGTTGACTCCCATCAGAAATACACACACACCCATGCAAGAACGCCATAATGAGGCACACGCACAAACCAGAATCATCATAGAGCATGTGTTTGGGATGCTGAAATCATGGTTCCATTGCTTGGACATATCTGGTGGAGTCTTGCAGTACTCTCCAGGCACGTGTGCCCACATCTTCATAGTATGTGCCATGCTACACAATATGATCCTGTGGAAACAGCTGCAGCAGGGACATAATGGTGAAGGCCCTCACAGCCCACCACAATTGCCAAGGGTACCACAGGCATAGGAGGGATTCAGACCATGAACACCCTGTACCAGCCCCAGTAGGCAGATGGAGGTGTGCCCAGTATGCCCATGCCTTGGGAAAGAGGGAACGTATAGCACATACACAGACAGTGAAGGCCCCTGTGGACTGACACACTTCTCCACCTGCACACACAGTAAACATGGATGGCACACACACACGACCACCTGTAAATTGTCATGTAGAGGTGGTCTACTGTGTGCATCCTACATAGCCAGCCCTCAACTATTGCACACACAACTGCTATTGGCACAAGGTAAGTCAATATCTAAACAGTAAATTAAGCTAACAGCATGTGTTGATACTGTATGTATAGGTTCCTAGGTACATCAGTAGGTACATGCCTAACTGTCAGAGGCCATTCATAAGCCTAGCCAAAATGTGTCTTCTGTCGCCACCCCATTGATTAACTAACTGTCCCTCTGTGGAGCAGAGCCAAATGCGGGATCCCTGGTGTGTAACCACTGTTTCTCACCCACTCTGCAAGGATTCCCTGGTGTGTTAATGAGGGGCTCCATATAATGTAATCAGGGATGTAGTTCCAAAGCATGGGGAGTACCCATGACAGGTATCTGTCACCCCACCATTCTCCAGTTATGGTTGTGACAAGGTGTAGCCATTACAGTGTATGGCTCACTGTGACATGGATTCCCATAGCTGGAGCTTATCCAGTAAGCCTCACATGGACATACCATTAACAGGTATCATCCATATGTACACCAACTGAGTTACACATTTGTTTGCAGTATGGAGGAACAGCCATAGTACACTCTACATACTAAACACCATAACACTTGTACATATCCCAGATGCCTCAGTGGTAAAGCCACTGACTGTGTCATTCATGGTCCCGGTTCCATGACCTGCAAGGGCTGTTACGTAATTCTGATGTCCTGAATAATGGGTATTGGATGCAGGTCATTAAAGCATGTTGAAGTACATGTTAGTGGGTTTTTGCACCGGGAAGTGGCGTTTAAACATGACTACATGGATATGCGCAACACGGGTCTAACCTTTGCTGAATATTGCGCAGATCACGGGCAAAGCTGCCTAGAACCGCTGAAATGTGCATTATTTACCCTTGTACTAATAGTGCCTGCTCTGAGATGTTAAATGACCACTGCCAGGAGTAGGACACGCAACCATGTACACAATCTTCATAATAACCTACCACTAAGCTACCTGAGATGTACCAATGGCAGTTGTGTATTGTGACAGGGTAAAACACAAAAGGGCGGACTTCAGGACCATGTACCCAATGAAAGGTGTATTCTCTCTCTCTCTAGATATATATATATATATATATATATATATATATATATATATATATATATATATAATATAGAGAGAAAGGGTGATAGAGATATATTTTGATATATATTGATATACATATATATGCAAATATATAAATAGGTTACCAACATCTACACAACCATGGAGGTACATATAAATAGGATACTACCAAATACAGAATGCTTTACATACCGACACGCGTAATCATGGGGCTTAAAGACCAAAAGACCACAGTACCGAAACATCAGAACCGTAAGTGCTATTATCAAGATGTTAAGGGACATTTAGGCAGTGCTTCTGGTGCTGTGGTTCAGGTAGGTGCTGTGTGTAAGTGTATTTCTGATTGCTGTAGTGTGTGTGTGTGTGTGTTCTGAGTGTGGTGTGTGTTTCTGGGGGACAGTAATGTGTGTGTGTGGGTTTGCTTTGTGTGTCTGTTTGTGCCATCTTGGAGGTAGATTATTAAAGTAGGTGTGGTGTGGTGTGTGCAGCCACCCACATGGGGGTTGTATGGAGGCATGGCCACCTGGACATACATAGTGTAGAATGGTTTATTTGGCTGTGATGGGTAGCAGTGTGTCTGTGTGTGCATGTGTGTTTTGTGTTTGTGTTAGTTCCATGAGTTTGACTGTCGCGAGTTTGAGTGTTCGGTATTGTGGGGTTTGGGAGTCTTGGAACGGTAATGCGGTCATTGGATTGTGTTCATTCCTGAATCTGTGGGCATGCCGTATACAGTGGTTGAAGTCTTCAAATATGTGTATAACATGGACCATAGCAATCACATATTCCACCACGACCGAACGTTATGACCAAAAGATATGGAGAGTATATATGTCTATACACTATTACAAATATGTGCTATGGACATGAGCCAAAGATAGGGTTACCACCTGTCCCACCTTACGAGAGGCAGTCCTTCTATGTGTGGTAATGTCCAGATCAAAATGAGTACAAATACTAATGTCCTACAATCCCGAGACATTTGGTATCTTCCATATTTCATGCAATTGTTGCATAAAATAGTCATCTGTATCTAAAATACCTACATGTAACAAGAAACAAGATAAGCAAGTAAACTGCTACTAGAATAAACTTTTATATAGGCATATATGTAAAGTTCTATACTTTGTACTGACTGTGGGTATGTGTCGGCCTCTAAAATCCGATGCGTGTCCTGCAAATATCCCACTATGGCCATTTGAAAAGGTGGCAACCCAAGCCAAAGAGGTTCAGTCACCAACACAACTCCAATGAGTGCAAATATCTGTGACAGAAATACATGAAACAGCTTTCATGTAGCAACATTTCATTACATACCGATGTATTTCTGAAGGGATTGAAGGTCCAACATCACCAGCATGCTATACAGGAAACAATTAACAATGACTTAATGAATCAGCCTGCAGTTACCATAGTATTAGTCAACTAAAGGATGGGTCTTCAAATAGGGAAGGAGCCCTCACACACATATCGAATATGTATAAATGCAGTTCCTACACACCTGCATCTGCTATGTATACCCACCTACATCTCCTCCACACCCGAAACAATTGCAATACATACTGTAATAACATAACAAACATCCACTCACTCTATGACATCTGCAGAAGCCTTAAAATACCTTGTGAGAGACACACTATAATGGCCCTATGTGAAATCGTTGCAGTTGTACAATGGAACAGACACCGATGTTACAGGTTTGGTTGCAATAATCCTGTATCAGATGGCTGTGCATACACCAGGAAGTGTTACCAATTACTGATTAACAGCACAGTATGATACACATGTACAGTATACCAAAGATGTCAGGTGAGCACAGTTCAAAACACCTAACATTCTGTGCATAGCCACACAGCCTTGAGCTGCCCAAACATCCTTGCCAGACCTAAACATTTACAGATGTATCAGGTACAAACCCTGCAGAAGTAGCAATGTTCAGAAATATAACAGCTAGACTCACATGTAGAACTACATCCTCTAGCCATTACACACAATCCACGGGGGCCATGATGTTAATACTTCTCTGTGTGTCTCCATATAGCTGTTGCAATTCATCACAAACAACACATCCAGGTCATCTTCCTCGAAGGTAGGGCAAAGGGACAATGCCCAAGTGGAGTATTCAATCATACACTACTGTTGCCATATCATTGGCTAATGGAGTAGCTGCACAGCTGATGTGCATGTAATCATCTAGTCTGGAACACCAATTGGTGGCAGGATACCACATGTTACTGATATCTAAGTATAAAAGGATGGCTTGTCATATATTCAAACCATCTGTACATACCAGAAAAAACATTATGAGGATTGCAACACAAAACGATTAGGATTTATATTACCGTCAACCACAACTCGGGTTACTAATAAGGTATGTAGAACACTCAGTATGTCAGTGTATGTAATACCTGTTCTGTAATAATTAAAGTGTATGCAATGCATATAGTGGGTAAAGGTATTATGTAGTGATATATTATTGAGCATAGTAACACTCGTAGAAATTGTGTGTACTGCTGTAGGCCACAAGGTAAACACCTCATACACACAAGGGATGCTAAATAAGGACTTTGAACACAACAATTCCACTCCTGCAGCTGTCAGTAGTAGGGTTGGACCAACAAGTACGTGCCATAACAGGGGATAGTATATGTTGATATACTGTAACAGTAGGCATATGTATGGGCATATAACTGAGAATAACATGTCTAAGGTGGTCCTGCTGTGCAATTATGATTTGCATTGTGGGATACTGTGGCAAAAATGTGTAATGTACAGTATTGTAGGTAGATATGTATAACATTTTACATAGCATTACTGTTATGTTATGCAAACATCAGGTATGTCTATTGGCATGTGCAATACACAATAACAGGATACATATGACTTGTAGTCACCAGACAGTGTATCAGCATGATAGCTAATTGAAATGGAAGAGCTAGTTAATTATCAATGCACAAAGGACATGTAATAGCTTCATAGGTTCATAGTTAGGTACTATGTTGTCTGGTCAAGGCCATGCATAAGCCTAGCTACAGTGTTTTGACTTGCAGAATCTCCCTAGGTTGGCTTTCTGTGCCTGTGAACAGCAGAGCCATTAGTTTCCTGTGCCTCTGTACAGCAAAGCCACTGCAGTGATCCCTGTTGTACATGTCTGTCTCCCATCCACCCATCGAGGTATCTCTTGAAGAGTGCTAGTGAGGGTCCCTGCCTGATGTACATAGGAATCATGTTCCAAAGCATGGTGAGTGTCCGGGTCAGGAATGTATCCCTCTAGAACGTCCTACGCATCGTTGTGTTTAGGTACATATCCCAGAGCATGTGGCTCTCAGGGGCTTTTGCTTATGTGGAGCATATCCATCAATACTGTTTTGGACATGGGCCTTGTATGTTCAGCAGAGATCACCTCTGAGTATGCGGTATGCAAACGAGTACAGTTGGGGTTTCTGCAGTTGGGCTGCATACGTCATCCTTTGGAGGTCAGTATTCCTCTTGATGTGGTAATGTTGTGGTATTTCAAGCCATTGCTGTTGTCTCATAAAGGTACATCCCAAATGGGGTGCTGTACCCTTTAATGTGTTTCGTAAGTCATGAGTAGAGAGGCACAATGGCTGCTTTGTTCTGGCTACAAACCCATTAGAGATTAGGGTGGCCATGTAGAAGGATATCCACGCCACCTTGCCAATATGGCTATCAAAGGAGTGATAGCTATCTGCTTGGGTTCTAAGATCCCTTATTATGTCTTATGTATGTAGGGGACTACCAACTATGTGATAGTCCACGGGTGATTGGTGTAATCCAAAGGGGATGTCTATGCACCTTGTGGTATGCAGCTTGAGGCCATGTTATTGACACCAGGTATCCATCCCAGTGACACCCTTATGGAGGATGTCTGTATCAGCTGGGGTATCAATCATGGCCCCTAGTTTGCAGTCGTCTGCAAACCTTTTCAGGGTAAGTCCTCCTGTGCTAGCCTATAACTCAGAGAAGCATATACTGAACATGAGGGGCCATATGACCGAGCCCTGGGGGATGCCAATTGTAACTGATTTACAGTAGTACCTAGGGTATGCTACCCTCACTGTGTGGGTTCTGTCCGTGAGGCACTTTGCATAACATCTCGTGATGTAGGGGTTAATGTGCAGGTGGATGTGTATGTTGATAATACCAGAATGAGGAAAGGTGTTGAAAACCTATAAGAGGTCAAGGTAGGCTGAGTGGACCTCCTTACCCTCATCTACTGCCTTGGTAACTGTCTCAAAGGACTCCAACAGGTTTAGGAGACATGGTCTGGCCCTAACAAATCCAAACTGGGTGGGATCAAAGGTTTGTAGGCCACCAATGTCTCTGTGAATGAGATACATGATGATGTGCTCCATAGCCTTGCAGAACAGTCTAGTCAGGCATATAGGGCAATAGTTCCCCTGGTCCATTGTGGTGCCACCTTTGTGGAGTGTGATAACTGTTGCTGTGCACCATTCAGGGGCCAAAATGCCTGATGCAAGGCTATTATTGAATATGGTGCCTAAGTGGGGAGCCAGTTCGTTCTGAAGTTCATGGAAATTGCAGCCTGGGGTGTTGTATGGTCACATGGATGCTGTGTTCCTGGATTTAGAGAGTGAAGCTTTGAACTGCGTAGTTGTGATCGCAGGGACTCTGCATCATTCCTGTATTGATATGGGCCCTTTAGGGTGTGAGAGGAGTGTAAAGTTAGCTTTGAACCTATCTGCCAGTATGTTGACAATATCAGTCGGTTCTGTAATGTTCATGCCTTACTGCTGTATGTCAGAGCAGATGGGGTATCGTCATTGAAAGTAGTGGCATTCATCTAGAATGCTTTCTGGTAGTCCTTGGAATTAGTCGCAGTTATGTTTATGTAGCTAGCTTTAGAGGATGTGATAAGGGATCTCAGATTCTTACTGAGGCTGACCAAGGAGCTCCTCCACTCATGGGATTGTACTCTACTTTGCAACAGTCTCCTCCTTCTGTTGTACATTATGTCCATGGCAATGGACCACCAGAGTGGCCTCCATTTTCTGGTATTACTGTCATGGTTCTGTTTGGGATAGCATGATCCATGCAGTCATGTAAGTGCTAATTAAGTGCAGTTGTGTATGATTCAGTGGTTGTAACTGTATCATCCATCTGCACGGGTGTCATGACATTTACTACTGGTCATAAGAAGCCTGAAGTTGGCTTTATAGAAATATTGTACTGTGTTTTCCATAAAGGGTGTGGTTCCGGGATGTGGATAACAAGGGTGATTATCGTACGTTCGGATCTGACCAACAAGGAGATAACCCCAGGTGTGGAACACCAGTCACATATGTTGGTAATGACCAGGTCTAGGATATTGTTGCCCCTGATGGTGGTGTGGATAAGTTGAACCAGGCGATTGGAGGTTATGAATCCCAGAAAGCATTGGCCGAATGTGTCGATACATGAGTAGGTATCCCAGTTAATGGTGGGGTAGTGTCAGTCGCACATCAGTAGTGTGTCTGTTTGAACCCTACTTTCCAGTACACCAAGAAGAGAGGACCATTAACTGTGGGGTATGGCGGGGGATCTGTAGCAAGCTACAATTTGTATAGCAGTTATGTCCAGAGTTAGTTGCACTTGGATAACCTCTGATGCATTGTGAAAAGCAACTAACCTGGAGGTGTAGATATCCTTAGGAAATATGGACACACCTCCGCCGTGGGTGTTCCAGTCCTGGTTACATGACTGAAAGGTGTGGTATGAGTAATAGCCTGGTAGTGCAGGGGTGCTCTCAGGAGCCTAGAAGCAGGTTCCAGTCACTGCACAGATATTGAAGTGGTCCATTACAAGGAGTGCCTCGGGTGAGTGCATTTGAGATGAAGATGTCAAGCACTGAGTAGCATTGCCCTCAGGTTTTGCTTGCCTGTTCCTGTTATAGTGGTGAATATGTTATTTGAACCGTGCCTAAAACAGGCACTATAGGAGCAACAAGAGCCTTAGCCATTATCCAGAATCCCAGGGCCGACAGGTGCAGACCATCTGTGCCAAAGCATCGTGTTCTGTCCACCATGTCATTCAAAGCATACAGATACTGGATACCCTTGGAATGACACCAGGAGCATAGCCAATTGTTGAAGTAAATCATTTTGTCCTTGTACTGCGTTATCAGTCTGGAAGATGGCAGAATGCTGCTCAGGGCTAGGGCAATACCTGCCTGGGCTACAAGATTGGAGAGCTATTCCATGTCGCTTTACATGTAGTCTAGAAAGGTACATCTCAGGGCATTCACATTAATATGGACAATGACACAGTCATATTGTACCTGTTGAGGAGTGACCTGAGTGCATAGGTTATGTTGCGGATCCTGTTACCCGACAGGCAGCTGACAGTAACTATCTCCTTGTGTAGCCTGGTGAGTGGGACATCAGTGTAATTGCCTATAGAGTCACCTATGACTAGTGTGTTGGGTATGTTATTTTGCCCTATTGGCTGTGGTTGATGGGCACACTGAGTCTGTGGGCTATAAGTAATTGGTGTTGTGTTGGGGGATGGGGGCTGCCTGCATTTCTGCTTTGGAGTTCTCTGTTGCCTATACAGAGTAGTATTGAGAGGCTCCACAAATGTTGTTGTCTTACTATGTGTGGCCTGTGGTGGTGGAGATCAAGTGAGACTATGTGATGAGTGTGGTGTGGTGCAAATGTTTAACTTCCCCACATGATTGTCAGGTTCAGTCTGGGTTGGAGAGAGCTTTACCTCCAGCATGGCTAGATATGTGCATCTCTCTTAGGTTGTAGTGTTGGATGTTAGGAGGGTAGTATTTACTGTGTACATGAGACAATTTCTATATTGCCTCATGATGCCCATATTCATCATATAGACAGGCGAGAGCACTGGGAATTGACACTTGGACATGCCTGCATATATAACTATTTCCCACTAGATAAGTGAGGAAAGTGTGTACAAGAGCTGTTTTACTCTAAGCAAGTGGGGAATGTAAGTACAAACAGTGTTTACCTGTAGGTAATGAGGAGGATTGAGTGCTATAGTAATTAGTAGCTCATGTAGTACTTACATGCTCTAAACAAGTGCTGAGTATGAATAAGCAATACAGATAGGGTGTTGGATAACATAAACACACTACCCCCCCAGCAGGTACGTAATCATATATCTATGTACACTACAGAGCCCTTGTAACCATACCTATGATGGTACAAGGTGCATTCAGGCTGCATGGGACCCGTCCACATCCCTGGTTGTATCATACACATATTGCAAAACAGTTTGCTCTACACATCCACATTATGTAAAACATAACTTCATGTCAGTCTGTGAAAACACTGAATGGTGCACACCAACAGTTATCACAACGCACAAAGTGGAGACACCACTCATAATGGGAGGCACTGCACTACTACCCTGCTGAGTCTGGTCTGAAAGGCCATGAACCTTAATCAACATATATGTTGTTAGCAGTACAGATGTAGATGTCAGTACAGATTTTTTCACACTGCATATTATACCTGTGACAGGTCATAGGACATCATCACCCATACTGTGTTCCACCTACACTCAGTATACTAGACCTACATTCATATGTCACAGGAGTGTTCTGCCAGTGGACTGTTGACAGAACCAACACTACAGAAGGTGTTAGATTAATATGTGCATATCACACCAGTGCCAGCTACAGTAAAACATGATTAATTCATTGTACTCCTCCTCATAGTAGCCCATACCACACAGACAAATGGGAGGCATCTGCCTATGTAAGTATGTGAATGACTATGACCTAGGAGCAATAGCTGACTCAGTGTTGTGGACATCATACAGAAGGGGCATTATGGGTGAGGTGTGTGACATATGTGCACAATCTGACAGCTGCATATTGCATTGTTACCTCTAGGTTAACAACCCTGTACCCATGAACTACCACCTAGGCAGCAGTCAACATAATGGACACTGTGTTTAAGGGATGCTGCTGTGCAGTTTACCTCCCTGAGCTAGTGACATCACCAAGCCTATTAGGTAGTCATAAGTGGCAACCCTAGTCATGACAGGGTGCTATCCATGAATATAGAGATCATTGTTCAGCCATACTCATCACTCGAGTGACCTATATCGGATCACGTATATTGACCATGTTTGGATGGCCGACACCAGCCTTCACAATCCTCATCTCCACTATGTAGCATGATGCCTACCGTGCATAAAGCCATGTCCAACACTGTGATGTTGGACATGCTACACGTACATATCCTGATCTCAAATATATACATCATGGACATCCACCTTCCTAATACAAGGATAGTCACATGCTGGACAGATCCTTGTGCCATACACGTTACATACTCCTGCCATACTATGCAACCCTGTCCAGCAAAGCTGCACATTTCACCTCTGTCAGACATGGTGTGATGACCACATGGTAGATGTATCATTAACTGTCTGGATCAGTTATGTGGCACTGCTTCACCTGGCACCGGAAACATGGCTGTCAGCTACAGCTAGGTAACCTTACATCCTAGGCTCATACATGGCCCAGGGCATACAGACTACTAGATGACCTTGGCTGTACATGCTATAGTTGATAACTATCCCTGCAAATACCATCAGGCTAGCCAGTGTCCCATGTGTATCACATGTGCAACACAGGCGATACATGGCAGGATGTTGAACTGCTGTACAGTGCCATGTAGATGTATATGGCAAAACACATGCATGTAAAGCCTTCCATGTGCATGTCTGCAGTGTCACAGGTCATGTCCATTAAAGCAGTGTATGTGTTTATATGTGACATATACACAGCATAAAGGTCGACAGCATTAATGTGGACACATCCAGACATGTGCTGATAGGTAAGAACACCAGTACAGGCAAACAGACATGCCCACATCAAGACAGCATCCACATGGAGTATGAGCAATGTAATCAGGTGACACACATATATGGTGATAATATCCAATCCCCATTGGGATGTCAGAGGTGTCAGTGTCATGAAGATTTGCAAAGACAACTATTTATATGTAATAAATGTGATACACAAGTATGTGCAGCTGTGAAATACTGTGACCTGTCTCCATCATTGTGTCTTCCAGGTATGCCATGAGCAAGGCTACCAGCCTATGCACGCTTGGAGGATGAGGCCCTTTTACCTTACCTCCAAGACAACTTTGATGTTCTGTTTAGTCATGTGCCACAGGATGCACAGCAGCGGGATGACCTGTGGCAGGCACTTCGCAGGAGGATTAATGATGTGGGTGGCCATAACTGCACATACCAGCAGGTGCGCAGACACTGCACAGACCTAATCAGATGGGCAAAACAGCGTGCAAATGCAATCGCCAGTGAACAAGGTGCAACAGGTGGTGGGCCACCAACCCAGCCCCCACTCACACGTACCGAGGAGCTACTGGCCAACCTGGGGACACCGGCAGAACAGCATCCACAAGCCTTAGCTGACATCGTGGAGGTGGGTGTCTCTTAACCACCGAGCATGAAGTTGCCTGGTAAGTCACTACTGCACATATAACTATTATAGCCCATATAGTTGCATGTGTCACTCTACAATATGTAATGTAACATCATATGCAAGGCATGTATACACACATGCCACATACTATAGTATGCTACTCTGTGTATGCACACATGTGCATACTCCATAGTATATCCTATTGTACTGGCGAATGTGTTAACATGCACATTGCACCCTGTAGCTGTCATACAGGCATGGATAATCATCATACTGCTGTGTCACCCCTATATAGGTACCTCTGGCATTCTGCTAAGACAGCAGGCCATTGCAGGTGAGACAGTTATAAGTATCAGGCATGTTAATGCACAGATCTATTCACCGTGTGGCCATTTAACACATGTACACATAATGTATGGTCCAGTCACAATATACAGGTCGCATCTGCAATCCATCACAATGGCTACCCATGTGCAGTACTTACAATCTATGTGAAACACTGACATGAAACCTCAGAAACTGTCATTGCTGGATGTGTGGACAGCTATGCATACAACGGTGGAGGTGTTGTTCAATGTAGGAACATGTACTACACATCAGAACTACACATGTGGGGTACACAAACAGTACTACACAGTGAGCTGGAGTAAGGGCAGCCTACAGGATTCACCATTGTGGATTATGCCCTTGTTATGAGTGCACACATTGTGATGTGCCATCTGACATGTCCATGACATGCATCTGTCATGTCCATGACATGTAGTGGGCCGGCTGCAACATTGTCTCACTATCCTATAAATCATACCCCACATACCAAACATACAACCCTTTGTCTGCATAACCCTGTGGACAGTGGAGTATATACATCTGTGTGTGTATGTCATATGGGACAACACAGAATTGTGAGATAGATGGCCATCACAACCATTTGGCCAACACATGTTCACATATGGCCATGGAGGATGGCTAGAGACATGTAGCAACACACAGTAGATGTGATGTGTTTGTGTGTACACCCTGTTGTACATAGGCTACACATGTTCCAACTATAGCCTTTGTTGAATGGTTATATTGCAGAAGTGGAACACTGGACATTCTACAGGCCTGTGCACAGTTTGTGGAGGCGTAACATCATTCGTCCACATAAAATGTGTTGAACATCATGACTGTGTCACAGCATGACAGTAGTCACCTGTACAGCATCCACATACATACACAGGCAACCACATCAGGCCACAGATACAGTACATTTCCCTTGCTGCTGTTGGACATCACTGTCAGATGTGCACCACATGTGTGTGGTACACAAATGTCATGTGGGACATGGTGTATTGACAAGTCTGCCATGTGTGGACATGGTTGCCAGGCAGCTAAAATATGTTTGCAGATGTGCAGGGGTGTCATCCATATGGTCTTCAGTGACCTGTGTCACACATTCCACAACATGGTTTAGTGTGTATACACCTCAGCAATGTGGGTCACAATCCACAGTATATATGTAGTGTGTATGCACACAGTCATGGCTATGCACTGTGTCTGTAATTCACACTGTATAGCAATAGAGATGCTTCATGATTCCATGCAATGGCACTGTGTCTGTACTTCACACTGAATAGCAATATAGATGCCTCATAATACCCTGTAATGGTCATGCACATCTGCTAAATGTGCATTTTATCTGTAGGGCAGACAGACAACACTGCAATGTGACACCATTACCCCACTGTATATGTGACAGAACACCATTGTGTTAAACATGTATGCATGTCAATGAACACGTCTGCAGATTACATGTCATACTACATGTTAATGTCAAGGTCATATGCCACACATCAGCCATGTGTACTGTTAACCTGTGCTGGTCCACATGGTGTAACACAGGGATGCATGCTTACTACCATGATTGTGTGAAATGCATGGCTTCTGCTATGACACATGCATGCTGTTGTGTGCAACCCAGGGATGTATGATAACTACCACTATTATTGTCTGAGCTGCATGCCATCTGCTGTATCACATGCATGTTGCATGCCTTCTGTCAAATCACATGCATGGTGTGTGTCTGTGTGTGTCTGTATTGTAGTGTAGAGTCTTTGTCTGCCCTCACAGGTGATGTAGGTGTGTTACCCTCCTGCGGTCCGCCTGATGTTAGTGTCCCCACAGACTCTAGCAGTGATGATGAACATATGCTTGAGGCACAGGCAGGGTTGCCAGGGGCTGAATCTGTGCCATTGGTTGCCATTCCACCTATATCCCCCTCATCCCCACACACAGATCTCATGCCAACACATACCCCATCACCAGTGGCCATAGAGGAAGGACAGTTGGCATGTGGTAGCTTGAAACAGGAAAGGGTGGTGGCTATGGAAGGTGTGTATTCACATGTCAGGCAAATGACTGGAGATGGGCCACACAGGCATGTGGCCAGTGGTGCTTGTAGGAGGACCTCTGGCCGACATGCCCCTGCAGGACAGAACGCAGCAGCTGGTGTCACCAGATGCTTGTTTCAGGCTGTAATGGTGGCACAGGCATGTGCTGAACGGCAGAACAGAGAAGGGCAGAGGCTTCAGAGGGCTGCTATCCATTCTTTAAACAACATCCAGGCAATGGCAAATACTCAACAGCAGATTGCTGAGGTTTTGGACAGATGATTGGGTGACATGGTTGGAATCCTTGACCATGGCATGACAATCCACGATAGTGAGCTGTCTGTGCTGAAACATCCGGTAGGAGTGAGGCATAGGGCACATGGACGTAGGCCAGCTATGTCACCTGGTGCAGGTCTATGTGAACGAGCTACCTCACTTGCCCACTCCCATAGTGGCGGTAGCTGCAGCAGTGCAGTTGGTGCTGCGCTGTCCACACCAGGACACAGCAGGCCATGTGCACTTGGCCCTAGACAGTCCCAACAGAGACACGGTTCCAGTGGAAATGTGTCATCGGACAGTACCCAACCTGCACCTCTCCCTGGTAGTGGCCTTGCAACTCCTGGCAGGCACATGTCATTTGGCCATGGCCGGATACCATGAGCTGTAAAACCTGGTCTGTACAGTCTGCAGATGTCAATAATACCCATGTGTAGGCCAGACACATGGCAGAACTATGTGCACACATGCACGCACACACCAGAAACATCTGTAGGGCACCGCAACACACACATGCATAACAACCACACATGGCCAATTAGATCACAGGCCCTAACCCACACACATGATGTCATCCACTGGTGCAGCCTAGGCCCCTGGTAAACATTATCACCCTGTGCATATGACGATGTCTGTACCACATCCCTGTCATCCACACCCTCGGTGCAGGGACATACTCATATGGTCTGATGCACAGGGTGAACAGAATAGGGAGATAAGTGTGGATTACAATTGTTGTGTACTGTTGACATGCAGCAGACATACCATGTAGTACAGGTTTAGAATGCATTGTTTTCTGTTCACAGTATGTGTGTTGGTAACAACGGTAACAGCATGTTGGTCATGATGTCCTGCTTCCCTCCTTCAGGTCTAATTGCATGTGCCATTGAGTGTCAGTGTTTGCAGTTAGTTTCCCATGTGTAAATGTGGGCTACTCACAGGTATGTATGGCAATACCAGCATGCTATTCGTAGCTTCAACCTCACTGTTAGAAAGACTGACATTCCACAGATGTCTACACATCTACTGATCCAGGAGCATGGGAGCTGTGTACTAAGCTACAGTGGCTAGAGACGTGACATCCATGCTGGGTGACATCACAGGTACAGTTACATGGGGCGGGGAGTTTACATAGCAGTCTAGCTGATGACAAGAGTAGAGGCCAGTTGACAGCTTGAGGCCTCACTGTGTAGCAGTAATACACATTCACATTACAGGATGAGAACACACAACTACACACACACACACACACACACACACACACACACACACACACACACACACACACACACACACACACACACAGGTATTCACACACATGTATTCAGACACACAGTAACACGCCCACACTCACGGGGTCAACGACACTGTAGCACGCACACACACTTGATAGTGTTGAGGTGAGGACCTCTGCCTATGTGGTAATCACCATTACAGTACTGTGCACCCACATGACGCAACACAGAGAAGACACATGTACAGGTAGTCAGTAATACCTAAGATCGACAGCATCAACACGGTAGTAGATTGCATCACCTGGAGGGGTTAGGGGTCCTATCTGTTCACTATGGTAACATGCATCCTTACTTCATGGACCAGACAGCCTTACATACATACACACACACACACACACACACACACACACACACACACACACACACACACACACACACACACTGTGGAGTCCACAATTGAATGCACCTATGTCATACACATACAGATAGCTCACATGTGTGTGATACACACCCCACCCCAGCCTATGTCTTGCTTTCTTCAATGCAGTATGAACAGATCTCTACAACAGTGTACAGGAGAGTGAGTAACAATTGGGATGTATTCCCCACCATACATGGCATATATGGACACACAAGCAAACACACATGGCAGTACTGTGAATCAAACTCCTGCTATCTTATGATACGTATGACAGACATGCAGCAGTATTGCCCACATTACAATATGTAACAATGCTACCTTTGGCAGTTGTGCTGATATATGCACACGGGTGGTCTTAAGTGTTACAGGTGTCAAGTGATTTAGTCAGTGCCACCCTGACTGCTGTGTAGGTTGTATGTGTTCCCCTTCAATTAACAGACACATAGCTTAGTGTTTGCACATGTTATTGTAGGACTGCTTGCGACACACCTGTGAGCTTTCCTCAGCAAACATCCATCTGCAAAGATGGCCCACCACTTAGTTATGTCCACACATCTGTCCATACCTGATGTACATCTTACCGTACTGTCAGTATATCACCATATACAGTTGGCAATGATGGGGCTGCATTGCAAATGCATGCTGTAGTAAGACACACGTCACCTGCAAACATCAGCTACTGCACACACATGGTAGCTGAAAGCATACCACTACATGTACATGTGTGTAAGTCCTACATTCCTGTCATTTAGCCATGTTTGTAGGCATTGCAATTAGTGGACATGTGTGATGACATACATGACACATGGACTGTTGTATGATATGATAGTTGTCATGGGTAACCAGTACAGAGGGAATGTCAACATTGATATCACACCTTATGTACTGTTAGCACTGAACAGCCATGGACCTACCTTCCATTTGCTTGTGTGTAATTGCTGTAGCCACCTGTCTGCACAAAGGACAGCAACAGCTATGCTATATACATATGTGTTGTGTGTGTGGCATGTACAGATCCATGGCAAGTACATGTATGTCATATCCAAACATGAGGGTGTTTACTGGTATACAGCAACAGTCATCTGTTACTGCTGTATATGACCCAGGGCCCCTATGTGTACAGCTGACCTGGTTACAAACAGTGGTATCATTGCATTGAATAACACATGATGTAACTGTGTCAGTACATGGGTAGTCTGCACAGTTGATGTAGAGCTAGGTACAGTCCACTGGTCATGGGTCACGTGGTGTTGTACTATTATATGTTCTACCACATGTATGGATGTGTGTTGCTGGTCCAAGGACATGATGATGTCTGAGGGCTACATCCTAGAATGTGGCTTTTGACACTGTGATCTGCACCTGACACATCTGTGATGCCTTTTGAGAGTGTACTGGTCAGTACATGTGAGTGGCCTTCATGTACGTGGGGACACCACCACCTGGAGCGGTCCATACCTGTGTTATGGCCCACACGTCTGTATCCGAGGTATATGGTGGTAGTGCTATTGTGCACAACTGAGCCTTCAGTCAGGTGTTCCGCACTGCACAGATGTCAGTATTCCTCATTGTTGGATCTACATTGGGCAGCTGTGATTACTAATGCTACACATCTAGCACTGTTTAGCATACACATACAATGCAGTTGCCCTCTAGGTGTCAGGGTGTTAACCTGATCTCAGGACATTCGACTATGAATGGCACTATATGGGCGAAGTAGACACTCCTGGCAGGACATCACCACGGGTGGTAGTAGTGTGCCAGGTTTAGATTGGTACATCTAAGGTGACGGACAGCAGCAGACGTGGTGTAGAAAACTGGTGTCAGATATATGTAGTGCAGTGTTCCTACTAACAATGACAACTATCAACACCGTAGTCCATTACAATGTGTTGTTCATGTCTAACTGTAATAGCATGGCCACTGTGCCCTTCTGTGTTTAGAATCAGAGTGCATACAAAACAGCCCTTTGCTAAGTGTGTGAGCATGCCCAGTATAACGTTGTGTAGATGGACACATAGTGCATTCCAAATGGCCATGTGCTACTAAGTGTGTGAGTATTCCCAGTGACACTTTGTTTCAGTTATGTGCCTCTATGTGTATGGGCATGGCCATTGTAACCCTGTATAGTGATAGTAGTCATCCAGTCAACAGATGGCCATACCCCACTTCAGGATGGATTATTACATTGAACACACAGGTTCACAGGTATGTACATCATAACTGCCAGCATCCATGTCGATGTCCGCATTCCTAGAAGGTCATATTGACAGTTTTGAAAGGTGTAGAGTCTGTGGCATGGCTCGTATCTATGTAGTATTGTAATAGTGGTCCATAGGTAGGCAGTTGTCCTGATCCCACCACTGGCATGTGTTTGTCTCCTTCTGCCTGGGGACAGAAATATGCTTTTAGACTGCTCACACTCCATACAATCCCTATCGCCATCTTTGAGGGCGGCAAGAATGACAACATTGCAAAGTGAATTTGAAGATGAATGTAACTTGCTTTACCAAATGTTTGTAAGGAGAGCATATCCTGAGTCATTCTTAAATAACATTTTTCAAGAAGTGAAGGAAAAAAGGAACAAAGGTGTTTATGTCCCCCTATTAGCTTATCGGAATAATAACTTGGATAACAGGTTGAATACCCACATAGAAACTGTGAGTGTAAGTGTACAGATTAATACAAACATTAGGCACGAACAGGACACTACATTAGTAGAAAATAACAATAAAAATGACTTTACAATAGCATTTACTTTTAGATACTGCCCAGAAGCGATGTCTATTGGCAAAATAGTGAGGAAGTATTGGAGTTATTTATCAATGGATAAAAATGTCTCTACTATCTTAAATTTTGATCCAGTAATAACATATAGAAGGGGCACAAACATGAAACGACTGCTTGAAACAAAATTTTATGATATAAAAGGGAAAGAAAAAAGAGGGACAAAGAAGTGTGGTGCTTGTAAGTATTGCAAGGAAATTGATACATCAAGTTCGTTTACTATTAGGTCAGTTAGATATGATGTGAGGGGAGGGTTTTCATGTACTTCCAAGGGAGTTGTTTATTTAGCGCAGTGTAAGCAATGTCCGTCATTTTATGTAGGAAAGACGGACAGGCGTCTCCGGGACAGGGTGTACGAGCATGTATATGCAATTGCAAAGAAAAAGAATGAGAATGCGTTGGCTAGGCACTGTGACAGTAATAGTGGCCATGCTTTTACCTTTATGGCCATTGATGGTATTGCTAAATACAGTGAAGCAAATAGATTTATTAATGAGAATTATTTAAAATTAGAATTAGAGAAAAAGGAATTAGCATGGCAATTGCGGCTTGCAGCATGTAGAGAGCCAGGCATTAACGAAGCTTGCTCAATTGCCTGTATCCTAAAGTTAAAGAACCTTTTGAGGTAATAACAACAATAATAATAATAAATAAAAAATATCTTTACAAACATGAGTAACTTTAGTTTCCCTCAAGATATGCTTGGAAGACTGTGCTAATATGATGATTTAAGCTGTGTAGTGTATAAAATCAATAATTTTTTTGAATAATGTTTCTTGTTTAAGGTAAACAATTTGTACAAAAGAGATTAAACAGTGGATAGGCCTTTATTTATATGTTCACAAATTTTATATTACATTAAGTGCTTCAGTAAATATATTCATTGTCATTTTTGTGTTGGTAGGTTTTATTATGATGAATTAGGTTTTATACATATTGTATTTTTAAATAAGTACTAATTAAATGTATTTGTAATTAGTTACTAAACTTGATTAACAAAGTAATTCAGACAGGTATTGGTGAGGAGAGTCCTATTTTGTGAATGAAAATATGGATTTAATTGATGGTAATTAATTAATTACCTAGGAGGTTACTTAAGTAGGTTTTGTAATATGGTTGGTTTCTGTCTGATGAAGTTCTACTGCTTGGTGGGACGAAAAACGCTGTTTAGTGTTTTACAGTATATGTTGTTTTAATTAATTTTAACTTTGGTGTAAAAATAAAAGCTGTTTGCGAACTTGTGAACAGAGCGTTTCTTCAAAGGTTGGCTTTACCACCATATCGTTCGTGTCAGTTTGGACTTTATTCTTGGCCTATCGCCATCTTTGCCAATGCTCATGATGTCACCCACCTAGAAGTACACCTCTGGGAGTGTTGTGTCCCAGTAATATTGGTAGTGCATTCTGTAACTGCGTAATGCTGTAGTGTGATAAGGAAGTTAGGTCAGTGTTCTAATCCCAGCTATGCCAACTGTGTGCATGTGTGTGTCTCCATCTGCCTGGGGACAGAAATATGCTTTTAGACTGCTCACACTCCATACAATCCCTATCGCCTCTTTGCCAATGCTGATGATGTCACCCACCTAGAAGTACACCTCTGGGAGCATTGTATCCTAGTAATCTCGGTAGTGCGTTCTGTAACTGCATAATGCTGTAGTGTGATAAGGTAGTTTGGTCGGTGTTCTAATCCCAGCCATGCCAACTGTGTGTGTGTCTCCATCTGCCTGAGGACAGAATAATGCTTTTAGACTGCTCACACTCCATACAATCCCTATCATCGACTTTGCCATTGCTGATGATGTCACACACCTAGAAGTACATCTCTGGGAGTGTTGTGTTCCAGTAATCTCGGTAGTATGTTCTGTAACTGCGTAATGCTGTAGTGTGATAGAATAGACAGGTAGGTGTTCTATTCCAAGGCATGACAGGTGTGTGTGTTTGGCAGTCATGTCCTATGTGTTGGTGTCTGTGAGTGGCTAGCTACTGGATGTGTTGAGGAGCATGTTTTGTTGTTTTCCTATATAGTGGCCATAAATGTCACAATCGGCCAAGAGACTGGGTTGGCAAGACATACACATACATTCGGCAATAGGTCTGTTGAGTAATGTCAGCAGCCCTAATCTTACCCTTAATACAGTCTGAACCAGTGTGACACACAGAAACACATTTGCCTTGACATAAACACCAGTCCATAATGCAGGAGGCACATGTGGTTTGCTTTTTATTCTTGTGTAATGCTTTGGTGTCATGTGGTCCGCTGTTGAGATATATATTCTATATCTACGTATATGTGTGTGTGTGTGTGTGTGTATCTATCTATATATATATATATATATATATATATATATATATATATATATATATATATATATCTATATATATATATATATATATATATATATATATCTATATATGTGATATATGTGTGTGGACAGTAGCACACATAAATCTACATGATGAAATACATGTCCTATACTGCTGAATGCCTGTGCTGGATGATCTGTATGTGACAACCTCAGATGTATGTATATCTGCCATGGCTTTGTGGTAAAGCACATCATCTGTGTTGTGCAGGGTCCTGGTTTCAAGATGTGCAGAGACCGGTTGTTTTGTTGCTGGGAAGAACAAGGGACATTGAATACGGTGATAGTAAGGTGCTTTTAACCAGTTGTGTGTGGGTCTGTGCGACAGTAAGCAGTGGTTATTTTTGTGGAGGCTCAGTATGGGTCATGTAACTATGCATTAGAAGACAATACTATGCAAACGAGGTGGTAAATAGTGAATCCAGTTTATCCCCAGGGTGTGATGCAGGTCCCAAGAGTGCATGTGTATAGATAGCCAGGTGCAGGACTCGAATATAGGTGAAAGCATGGGGGGAGTGTCAGGCATACTGTACGTAGATTAGAGCCCTGTGTCTCGGGATTGCTCCTGGCTTAGCACGCCTAAGCTAGGGTTGCATCTATACCTGCCTATTGCAATTGGGAGGGACAACAGCAGTAGGAGAGTAGTCAAGGTGAACAAGCTGGGCAAACAGATGATAGTTATCGCAATCAGCAGATTATAGGCCCAGCAGACCAGCCCCGGCCCAGAACACTATGATAAAGTGAGCAAGCACCATCCCCTCGGGTTTTTCCACACTCTACACCACCGGTGTATACATGCAGGGAAATTTTACCAAACAATCCAACAAAACGAGAAGGGCTGCTGCAGACAACATAGACCAACATGTGCAGGAGGCTGAGATTGGTGAGGATGTGAATGCTGCCGATCAACCCTCAGTGAGGAGACAGAGAAGACTGTACAGACCCAGGATAACCTACCAGGGGCTACATGAGCTGGAGATAGTGGAGCACTATGGAGTGGACAGAGACCTCCTATAGCAGATTGTTAAGCTGTGCTGGCCACACCTGACACATCAAACAGGCCGAGGAGAACCCATACCAGTGGATACCAAGGTATGTGTAAGCCAAGGTATACTAGCCACAGGTACCTCCCAAAGCACAACTGGGGATATCATGGGGATCTCACAGGCATCTGCATCCAGGCTATTCCACCAGTTCCTGGATGCCATGTCACCACATGCCAGTGAGCATGTACATTTCCTCAACACACGTGAGGTGTTGACCAGCAATATGCGTTTCTTTCACCAAATGTCAGACTACCCTGGGGTAGTGGGTGCTATAGCCTGCACGCACGTATGCATCAAAGCACCATCATGTGAGCAGGGCAGGGCCTACATTAACCGCAGGGGCATCCCCTCCATCAACTGCCAGGTAGTATGCGATGCCCAGGGCATTATACTGAATGTGTGTGTTGGCTGCCCTGGAAGCTATGATGATTCTGATATATGGCATCTGATGCAACTGTACCACAGCTTTGCCAATATGGACATCCCCTACAGTCACCTAGTGGGGGATGCTGGGTACCCACTGGAGCCGTGGCTGATGGCACCCATCAGAAATGCACACACACCTGAACAACTACTCCATAATGAAGCACATGCACAGGCCAGACATATAATAGAGCATGTGTTTGGGATGCTCAGGTCATGGTTCCAGTGTCTGGACACATCCGGTGGAGCCTTTCATTATTCACCAGCTACATGCACTCAGATTGTTATGGTATGTGCTATGCTGCACAATATGATCCTGCGGAAACAGCTGCAGCAGGAACAGCATGGGGCAGGGCCACACAGCCCCCCATCAATGCCAAGGCCTGTACAGGCACAGAGTGACTCAGAGGAGGAACAACCTCAGCTGTACCCAGTAGGTGGAAGGAGGCGTGCCCAGTATGACCTGGTCTTGGCAAAAATGCAACACATAGAATATGCACTAACACAGTAGATACCCAGGGAATGTCACCCTCTCTGACTCGCACAGATAGTAAAATTAATGCCAAACATGACACTACCTGTGCTCAGCCATGTATAGGAAGTACACTATGTGCATCTGACATAGGCAGCCCTCCAGCACCATCCTCAGGTTTGGCACACCCTCAAGGTAAGTCAATCAACCTACAAACTGGCAGTTGTATTAGAATGTGTTGTTACCTGTAGCTATGGTATGGATGTGAGCATGCAAGGGAATTTGGTGGCTGAATGTTAAGGCAGCAGACAGTAGACATCCATAGTGGTACCATGACATCTGTAGCACATACTGGGGTCATCATAGTAGCCAGTAGTACACAGGGTGTCATAACCCACTACGGGTAATGGGCTGAGCATCATGTGTGTCCATACAGCCCACACAAGTCTCAACCAGTTGGACAGGTGTAGACCAACACAGAAAAATGTTGTACTATGGCATCTGAATATGCCCAATGGATGACCCCCCCCCCACAGACCCACACAGACAGACTACAGCAGGCCAGGCAGTTGGATGTAGGTTGTAAAGGCTAGGACGTCTGAAACTAATATGTTGGTAATTAAAGCTAAGATCTGGAGTACACTGGTATGCCTCTAGCCAGCATAATAGGTAGGTCTACACACTGAAATGGAGTACCTGACATACAAGTACAGTAGTAGCAAAAGTGTACAAGTGTCAGATGTGCCCCCCTTCCAACGTCCACATATAGCAACAGTCAGATGCACCTCCCCCGGTGCTGTGTAGGAATGTGGATACAGTCGGATGTCCCCCTACGCTGTGCAGAAATGTAGCAACAGTAAATGCCACATGACCAATGGATACCCTGCAGACACAGTATGCCATCTGTCAGTGTACAACGCAGAGGTCGGCGCCACAGTACTGACTACCTGGACATGTAACACATGCGATACAGAAGACCATACTGGGCATGCTCAAACACATGAAGGTATGACGGCAATGTCAGTTGACAACATGCAAAATGGTCATACTGGGCATGCTCATACATGTAAACACAAGATGGCCAGGTCTGCAAACACCAGTGGTCCGGACATATCTGCTGGTACATTGCTATACTGTTGGATGACTGTGCTGTATGGTATGTGTGTGGTACTGTCTATTGTCTGTATATTTGCCATGGTGTATTAGTAATTCACATTAGCTATGTGCGCAGGGTGTTGCTACCAACACTTGAAAAGGACAGTTATTTGTTTGCAGACAGAACAAGCCCATTGGATACGGAGTGAGTAAGGCACATTGAAGCAGTTGGGAGCAGTTGTGCATGGGTTTGCATGGTGTTAAGCACTGCTGACCTCTGGTTACAGCTTCTTACACTTGGTTAGACTCCACATTTCTTTACCAGTGCAATACTCACATACTGGTAGCCAAACACGCTTACACCCGCTTGCTCCCTCACTTACACATGCACCAACATTGGTGCTTGCATGTGTCACTCACGCTGGGTGGGTGCGATCCCTTGTGATGCCTATTACATCAGACTACATGACTACAGTATCGGGTATGGCTGACCATTAGGCTATGGCATGGCGTTCAACTGCACGGAATCAGCGGCCTGTCCAGTGAGTTAATCACATTATATGCATGTCCCTCATACAATCTGCTCCCATCTGGCTGATACATGGGAACTGATACTCTGCAATGAAGACAAGTAAATGTGTTTTTGGACCCACATCCATCTGCTGGGTCATGCTACCACATACCTATTGTAGGTTTGCTACCTTTTAAATTGGCCGAGGTGAGACTTTAGGATTAACACCTGTCCCACTTTGATTACAGGACATGATTATATTCTATGTTTCTCTAATAGTTGCATGTAACAGTTATTGTATATATGACACTTCTATATGTTATGTGAAGTAGCATAAGCAACTGGAGTGCTATTAGATTAAGCTTTTATTTGTGCAAATACATATAGTTCTGTACTATGCATGGCTGTAGGTATGTTCTGACCTGGTACATCTGACATTTATATGGAGCAGGTCTCACTTTGGCCATTTGGAAAGGTGGCAGCCCTATAGGACCTATATGTAGAGATGTCAGATTTGGCAAGGCAACACATACCCACAGCCAGTAGAAAACAGACTACTTCACCGGTTTGCATAATTAAAGGTTATTCTTGTAGCATTATAGTTGCTAGTACTGTTTCCTATAACATCTATGTGTTTCAGATAAAACATAATCGTTTTATGCAAACACTTCAGACAATATATGGATTCTTTGCCCTAAATCACCGGCCATGTGCCATAATAACATTTATTTTGCAGGACACAACTGTCCCTCATAAAAGTGAACAGGTGGTAACCCCAACCTATTATGCTATCATCTACCTAAGGTAGCCGGCGGAATATGCACTTTCCGTCACTAGCAGACCTCACATACGAATGGGGGAGAATGAACACTGAATCAGGGACACTGCATAACACCCTCAGGGACACATTTAGATGATTGGTACTATTAACCTGACACATTGACTGCCTCAGAGCATATGTATTCATACACATTTGTAGAGGTACATGCTGTTTATGACTCATACATGTTGTCATTAGTCATTACTTGTATTCTGCCACCTGTCCACCTAATATCACTAGTTCTGGAAGGGTTTAGTTGGGACTGTGTTAGATTCTGATTCGTAATCACGGACGTCCATGATAATCGGGTACAGTTCACTGATATAGTCTCTATGTGTTCACCCAATAGTTTACAAACTATCCAGTAGATGTGCTCTTAAAGTCTGGGGAGGTATGGGCATCTGCTATACCCACATAGGAATATTAATTACTTCCACGGGGCAGGCCTAATACATCTCTGCCAAACAACACCTGCACACTTAGACCCATTATTGCATACCCATGATTTCCCCACCTGACACTCCTCTACAGCACTCATCCTTACTGTGAGTGCAGCTGGGGTGAGAACACACCCCTACACACTGCCCACTCTTCCCGTGTCGAGACACATGTCATACGTTTTGTCAACCCTTGTGTTATCAGACTTGCACTAACTACTGTTCCGTGTACAGCTACATCCTGGTCGTGTCAATCACGACAGGTTCGCCTACAAGACAAATTTTTGGTGTCCTGCAAGGGACCCCGTGATCCATGTTTAAAGTGTAGAGCTTGCAAATCTCTCCCACTGGTAGTTTCCTGCCGGTGGTCTGGAAAGCAGTGGTGTATTTACCTTTATTGCGTGTCTGTATGTCTCACCGGCCTAGCTGGGGGGATGTGGGAGGTAGACATTTGTTTATTGGACCTCCCATTAACATATGCCCAGCCTGACCATATGTTACCCGTAATTGCTTTAACGTAACCTAGGTATGTACATGTATATATTTACAGTAACATATATATATATATATATATATATATATATATATATATATATATATATATATATATTTTTTTTTAATTTATTTTACATTTGTTGACCGGGAAAATCCGTCTGGATACATGTCCATTTTCAGCGGAGGCCCGGGGAGAAAAGCTCCACATATACAGTTAGTACATTGTTACATAGATAAAAACTGATATTATATTAAACAACTATTATATAGAATTGAAAAGAGAAGCCAGAGATACAGGCATTAATAGTTCCATTCATAAAGTCATGATATAAGGAGGGTATTTAGAAGCAGAACAGATATTTAATTTTAAAACAATTGGCCTCATATCAGAGGTAATACAGGTCTAAGTTGGTACAGAGGGAAGAGAAATACATGGTGGAAATTTCAGGAAAAAAGAAGCTGACATGGTAAATTCCATGGGATTCATTTGAGAGAAGAGAGAGATTTGAGTTACATCGAGGAGTTAATCCAGGAATGAGCATTGGCATAACCAGTGGGACTTAAAGTATTGGAGTAGACTTTTTTTAAAGTGGGATAGAGAGGTAATGGTGGTAGTACTGGAGGGAAGGGAGATCCATGTATAGTGGCAGTGATGTTAGCAAATAGAGCATCTCCTCCTGCATTATAGGATTTGACATTTTGAATAAGTAGCCTGTTTGAGGAGCGTAGGCTATTTAGGTTGGTATATGGTACGACTAGGCCCTTTAGTGCAGGAGTTTTATCAGGGTGGTTAAGTATTTTAAATGCCTCGATAAGTTGAGTTTGCTGAAGGAGGTTAGGGAGTTCTATCCATCCAAGGTCTTTTAGGTTATTACAGTGGTGTGTTCTATGTGGCGTACCATTTGCAAATCTGGCAATGTGATTATACGAGCATGAGAGTTTATTTAGCTCGGTTTTATTCAGCTTAGTGAACACTGGGGATGCATATAAAAGTGTAGATAATAAATGGGTACGGGCAATAGTTGCTTTTGCCATTGGTGTTAGAAAGGCTTTGATTCTATATAGTGATCCTAGTTTCCTGTTAACTGTTTTAATAGTAAGATTAATATGCATATCATATCTAAGTTTATTGTCTATGGTAACTCCTAGTAGTTTAGTATGGGAGTCAGGTGTTATAATCGTTCCATTGTTTGATTGTATATTAAAGGCTGTAAAGGGTAGTTTTTGGGTTGGATGAAAAAGAAGCAGTTTGGTTTTTTTGGGATTAAGAAGTAGCTGTCTTCCTGTTAGCCAGTTTTCAACAGCTGTAAAGCAGGATTGGGTTTTGGCTAGTAGATTAACTAGAGATGTGTCCGAGCAGACTAAAGTCGAATCATCAGCATATTGTATACACATATACATATACATATATACATGTACATTTTTTTGTGTATATATGTGTGTACATATATATATATCTAGATATATATATATATATATATATATATATATATTTATTTATATATATATATAGATATCTATATGTATGTATATATATATATATATATATATATATATATATATATATATATATATATATATATATGTGTATATATATATATATATATGTCTGCCCAGACATATGATTCAACATGAAAAAAAGCAATATTTCTTCATGAAGAAGATCCAGGGCTTGAATTCCATAAGTGATACAAAATGCATTAAAGCACTCTGGTACTCTTTTGTATCTTACAGGCTCTTAAATGTTGATCTCTGTCTAGAACCACAATCCCTCAAATGATTATTTCCTGTGTGACCCCCCCCCCCCCAACAAAGTTTCAAATTCCTCAACACCACAGACTGGAGCAAATGTCCCTTTATATTTAACAAAGTAGCTCTATAGCCCATTTAAATACAACCTAGATGAGTAGGCATGTAACTGTAAACTCATTCCATGTCTGTCTCTAAAACCCTTTATGGAAAGGGGTAGTAAGTACCAGGATTTGCTTGGGCTAGTTTACAAAAAGTCAACTGCCTAGTAATAGCCTATGCCACAAAGAGAACATAACTAGGGCAAATAATCAGATTCGGGTGCTTAGGTGGTATGATACCTCCCCTGTGAGACAGTTGGATGTGGATACATGGCAGGTTAGCAGTTTAGCTGCCGTGACAAATGTCTGCGGACAATTCCCTATGGGAATAGAAGATCCCTCTGCACCCTATCCATAGGTGACAGACACAAACCCCCATAGCATTACACCCTGCACCCCCCTAGAAGCCATGTGTCACTGTCAGTAGTACAAGTGGTTGTCACCTAATGCCATTGGTGCATGAAAGTGGTACTGTGAGATCAGTGCACTGTGGGCGAAGCCTTTATTAACACAACATGATGTGTGCAGTGCTTGGTGTGTACTAGAACCAAATATGCTCACAACTTGTAGAAATGTGCTACAGCACGTAGGAAATCCTGCACATTACTGTAGTCACACGTATGTTGCAATATGTGTTTTAGGCGATGCTCCCTTACAACAATAGCATTCCTACTTGGTGTCACAGGCATCCCCCTCAAAAGTGACTCCCTGCGGTTATCTGTCAGGTTCTGTTCCTGTTGCAGAACAGACAAAAGGTCAGAAAGCTGTACTGTCGGGTGTCCAAGTAATACTTTCAGACAACGATGCCATGCCTCCACCTGGTTATTGGTTCATGGGATATCCATGTCAGACACATCACACACATTCCAGAACTTCATAGGGTAGGAAGATGGCAGCCATTGTACTGAACAGTGGGAAGCATATTTCCTTGGTCAGCCATGCACATAATGATGATCCAGAAATATACCTATAGGCTTAACACAGTCAGGTAAGGTAGCCACAATTAAAACTAAGAAAAAAATAAACAACTGAAATACAGAAACCAAGTCAGCAGCACCTTGTCCCAACACCAGAAATATATCAGGAATCCGTTAGGAATAAAAAACATTTAATTCATACAAAGTTTCAAACAGCAATATATAAGCAGTTAAGTCATGTCACATGATAGACACACCTCCAACTAATACATTTCTTTAAAAGGACCTTCACTAAAAAACACACATTGTTCATAAGTAAAAAATACAAAATAAATTAGCTGTAAGTTTATCAAGACAAAAGTCTCATCAATTATGTTAAGTATTTATAAACCAAGAAAAAACTGTTAAAGCATTAGGTTCAAACAACATTAAATTCAAACCACAATACAACCCAACCTCAAATACGCCCCTCTGGTATTTTGTTCAACTAAAATAAATGAAAATATGTTCACAGATTTTGCCAGTTATCATTTCAGGCTTCTTAATTTCAATAGACAGGAAATATTACAAGCATCGTTCAAACTTTGTATGAATTAAATGGTTTTTATTCCTAACGGATTCCTGATATATTTCTGGTGTTGGGACAAGGTGCTGCTGACTTGGTTTCTGTATTTAAGGTAGCCACAATGTCCAGAAATGCGGGGACAACATCATCAAATGTAAGGAATGCCAGCACAATTAGCTTGTATATGGCTATTGAGAATGCGGTGTCTGTACCATACAGGGCCATAAGTTGATGATGCTGGATTTGGCGCCAAATAATCTGTGCAAAATGGTAGAGGCAACCTTTCATAACACTCTTAGAGAATGCCTTTCAGCTGGCATGGATTGCCGCCTTCTCAAAATCAGTCATAATGTACCATGAAGTTGAGGTGCATGCCTGATCTGCAGCTATACTCTTAAGTTTCCCACATATTGTTGTATGCAGACTCTGATTTACATGTCATGAGACAATACACCAGGGGGACAATCCTAGCTGAGGTGGGGGTGCCAATAGATCCATGTAAAGTATACAGTTAACAGCAAACATCTCCCCAAGTATGATGTCTGACCTGCACAAATCTGCCAGATTTTGTGCTGTAGTTAGCAGAACCATGGAATCTATCCCATCCATATCTGGCTTTCTGGGTAGAATAAAGCTGCCGCTATGGCGAGGGCACTGGCTGATATCAATATCTACAAGTGTTGCCGGAGGTGTGCACATAGATGCCTGTGCCCTCTGCCATACCCTGGTGATGTTACAATGCAAGGTGGTAAGGCAAGGCATCTCTTGTAATATAATGTCATCTGTTGTGTCAAGGACATTCTGCATTACCAGATTAGCAAATCATTGCTGTTTACCACCCTCTGCCATAGTTCTGCTCACAGCACAGCCACTTGGGCACAAGTTGCATCTGGTCCATGCTGGTATAAAAGTGATTTCTGAAGTTCTTCTCCCTCATCCTGGTGAACAGTGATAGCACGGCCTCTGCAGGCCTTTATTCCCCTCTCAATACATGCCCAGTAATGTTTAGAGAGCACTTCATGCTCTAAATGGTATAGGCATCCCTCCACTACCAACACTGGTTTGCCTCATTGGCTGGCCACTGTCCAATATCTGTTGCCAAGCTGACCTGGGCTATATTCGTATATGGATTCCATCATGACAACACTACTTGTAGATGGCCTCTCAGTATCCATCACATCCAGTGTAGCAGGGAACAGTACTTAGATAATATTTAGGTATAGGCCACTGTCAGACTATGGCTTGTGTTGTACCCTTCTTAATAAGTGTTGTCTGCCACAATGGCCCTTTGTAGCAGTATACACACCACCCTGCTCTTACTACCTTTCCTTCTGCAGTTTCTCTACATTCAATTCACACAGCTGTGGCATTGACAACTAAATGCAGACCTGTAGGAGTCTATACAGCTTGCATACACAACTGGTTCTGCATGTACTGCACAAGTCCCCTTTAACTGCCTGCTGTTGATGCTGATCAGTTAGGGTGTGGTGCCCAATCTCACTATCAGATACACACATTATTTAGGGATGTTTCCCTGTATAGTACTCTTTTTTGCCTATATGCCTCTGCATGTGTGTGTGCACAATCTGCAACAGCCATAGGATGGGTTTGCCAAACTCCACATTACACACATGCTACTCCAGTACTCTACAAACTGCTGTGTAAGGTGAGGTGGGTTCATACTCCTATTTCTGTTATATGTACTCTGCATCTCCTATATGTAAACGTTATATTCCACAAGAGTTGCTATTCTACTGTAGTCTGTAAAAGTCACTATTGTTGTATATCATGCTGCCACTCTTTAGCCATTGCTGGAATATGGGTATTGTTATGTTGCACTAGTAATTACGTCAATAATTTTAAGTCCTGCAGCACTATCTTCATCTGTTAGTTCACTAAGGCAATACGTATACAGAGTGTACTGCTGCATTTCTATGCCATTTGGGACATAGCGTATTCTAGTAGCTAGTAAAATACATGCTATACACACATAGCGGCTGAGCATACCTCTTGACAAGGGAATGCAAGAGGTCTGCACAATGTCAACATTTCTGGGGGGACAATGGCCCATCATTCGGGATGTGGTGCCAGTCTTGCACCTATAGGTTCATAGGCTGGTTCATAGGTTGGTACTAGGCTATCAGCCCTAGGGCCTATACAAGCCTAGCCATAACAATTCCCTGGCTATTTCTTCCCCTCATTATTTACTGTCCTGGACCCCTGTCTAGCAAGAAGACTGACGTGATCCCTGGGGTGAATTTCCTTTCTCCCATCCAATCGTCAAGGTTCCTCTTGAAGAGGTCCAAAGAGGCACTCTGCTTGACATGTATGGGCAATCTATTCCAGAGTCTGGGGAGTCTCTGGGTCAGGAACCTATCCCTCCAGCATGTTTTGTTTATTGTGATGACAAGGTTTAGATCCCTGGATAAATGCAACCCATTCCCATAACGGGAGTTGAACCCAGGCTGCCTGGGTGAAAACCAGGAATCCTAACCGCTAGACCATAATCTTAGACAGTTGTCAGTATAATGGAATTTCCATTGCTATGACTTTTCTGATGGATATACAGTCTGACACTCAGATATTTGTCAATATATTGTTCTAATTATTGATGTACATATGTAATGTTTGCCAGAATATCACATATTGTCTGAGGAATACATCATAGCAATATGAGGCTAACTTGTGTATATTGTACGGAAACATACCTCTCAACCTCTTAGGCATTAAATCTGGACAAAGCCATAAATAAAAGTGGGACAAAGGCTCCAAAATAGGGACATGTTTTAAATATTGATCTTACAAACTTAAAAAGTTGACAGAACAACAGGTTTTGCATTAGCATGAATTTTCTGAAGGGAATGAAGTCTGAAACTGAAATGTCTGTCATTATTTTCTAACTTCAATCTTTAATGATTTTCCACTAATTTGACAGAAAACCATACATTTATAACAAATGGACCAAAAGTATGAGGCAAATATCTGGATATTATGCAAAACTGTGCAGTTGAGAGGTATGTACAGAAATCTGGAGACCTATGTGGTATGGAGCTGTGAAACTTGTGTACTTGTGTTTCTGTGTGCCTGTATGCTGTTTTCTACTGTGCTTGCCCCCATGCATTTAATTTCCTGCCAGCTGCAGCTTCTTTCTTTGTGGATTCATAGCAATGGTAATGGTTACTTTTCTACAGCCCTGTGTGTGTGGATTTATTTCTGATTGTGCATTAGGATAAGGTGCATTTGTAACTTTTGTTGACTTTGCTGCTGCTATGTCTGCTTGCCTTCTGCAGCTGTTCCCACTGTCAGAAAACAGTGCGGTGTATTTAGTTAGGGATCGTCTCCATCTGTCTGATTTTGCAGCTGCATTGACTCACACAGCGTGCCTGTATTTTGGCCGAACTGCTCTACAGCACGGCAGTGCTGCGGCCTTCTGCTTATGGCATTGTAGCTCACGGGCAATTGTCTCCTGATCTACATGCCAGAATCCCAAATAATCTGGCAAAGGAAATATGATTTGCAAAATCAGTTACATTCACACTATAAGGGTACAGAAGGTTTGCTATAACTACTATGGAGAATGTAGTCACAATGATAAAAAGGAAATAATGCAGTACTGTCCTGTGTTTTACAGTTACTTGATATATTCAGATGGGCAAGGCTTTAATAACCTAGATTGTAGTGTTAAAAATAAGTAATGACACTTTAATAAAAAATGTAAAAAGGTCAGAACGTGAAACAGCAGATAAAACAAACCACTGGCTACTCTGTAAAAGTATATACGTTGATGTCAGTATCTCATATGTCATGAAAACATTTCAGCTACTGTCATCATAACTCGTGTCTTAAACAGGCCACACAAATGTTAATTCTATAGTGATACCAGTCTTTGAATAATACTAGATTTCTCTTTTATTTAAGTAACTACATAAAATGGTCAGAATGGTAAGAAAATGCATACTTGTACCGACAGAAATAAAAGAAAACAGTGAGTGAAAAAGGAAGAAAAACGATTAAAATCTGTGCCTCGGTTTTGGTCTCATAAATATCTGTCAAAGTGACTTCCTTTTACTATTCTTTTATATTATCTGAGTCACTTATGTTCAAACCACAACTTCCAACTAGCAAGTGGGATGTCTGGTGATTAAATGATGCATTAAACTGACACAAAAATTATTAAATTCACTACATATCATTTTACTAGTGTATAGAATAAATTTGTTCTACATAGAGAAAAAACAGTGCTTTAGATATCTTCAGAATCAATTAGGTACATGTCTTAGAAATATATATGTCACAGAGGAGGTAGGTAAGTAAAGACAGGATGTAACAGCGTTAAGATTATTGATAACTAATGTGTCAAAACTTAACTTAAAATATTGACCTAAGAAAAAAGAATGGAGATCATGAATAGGATATAAGCATGCAATGTCTGAAAGACTGCTTATGTTGCCTTAAGGAAAATAGTTCAAAATGTTGCTGTCAGTATTAATCTTTCAGCAAATCAGACACTGTAGTTTTATTTACTTATTTTACACCAAAGTAGATGTTTGGCTTGTATTCCATAATTGCAAAAAGAATGGTGTCGACAGGGCAGTACATTATGGAGGCCTGTGCCATAGTTAGTGTTATGTTAAATGCACTAGTTCTAGTCTTGAGTTGGAAATTACTGAGAAAAAAATAAACTTTAACAGGAAGCAGTCATTCTAAATCTAAAGCTTAGGAAAATATGTAACTACCTCTGTGAGTTCCCTGGTATTATGACCATTTGTAAACAAATTGTCTGCTTATTGTTTCAGGGTGACATCTTTACTACAGCCACTACAACCAACCATGGCAATTCGGTTTAAGCTGTTTGACAGTCTGTCTATAGGAGGCAACCTGTAACTTGCTCTGTATCAGTCTACTGCAATTTTCCTTCCATTTATTAATTTATTTATTTACTATTTGTTCACCAAGTCAATAGGCTGGTTTATTGACCCTGTTTAGCCACAACCCAAGCACAAGGAGAAATAAATACACTATAACTAATCAATAATACCATATACATAATGAATAAATAATAAACTTCAGTACAAAATGATACAGTTAAAGCAGACAGGGCAAGATTAAGAAATCACATTCATATTGCATTACACAGCACAAAGAAAAAAAATACAAGATCAGATATACATAAATACAGGGCAACCATACAAAAATAAATGAATAAATACTCATATAAACCTATGAAGTTGTTGTTGTTGTATCTTTCAGCTTTTCCCGGTTAGGGGTCGCCACAGCGGAACTCCGGTCCGCTAATGATTGGCAGTAGATTTTTACATGCTGAGTTGCCGGCCCTGATGCACAACCTTCAACGAAGGTACACCCATTCATGCATGTCTCCACAGAGAAGACGGTCTAGCTGAGAATTGAACAGGACGTCTTACTGTGAGGCGACAACACTACCGCAGCACCACCACCGCAGTATATAAACCTATGAAGTAATGCTCAAATAAAACACCACATTACGAGACTGAGAAATGTTTCTTTAAAGTATTCTATTATCTGTGATATTGGGTGGTAAGCTTTCTAATCGGTGTCATGGATGCTCGTTAACTGCATCTCTGAAGTTTTCAATGGTTTCTAGGATTTTGATGTCAGTAGGCCGGTAGCTCCAGGTAGCAGGTCCCAGGTTATAGAAGGCTCACTCACTACTGCAGTTTAAAATGAAGGATGTACCACAAAGAAATTGGCTCGTGTTCTGTGTATTTCTGTGCAGAGCCATAGCTGGCTTATCTAACACTTAGCTCTAGTTCCCATTGTAGTGCCCCATTTCCCTTAGCTTTTCAAATGTGAAGAGCAAAAAATAAAAATTACTTTACCGTATTAAGATGATCATTATGTTTGTAGCAATTGGCTTACTACAGTTACATATATGCACCCTCAGCTTTTCCAAGAAAAAGGAAAAAAAAAGAAAAAAACACTTTACTGTAGCAAAATGATTGCTACATTTATAGCAACTTGCTTACTACAGTCAGATACAGCTTAACATACAGGAAGCTCTGAAGTGCCTTTCTCTTTCTATTCCAGAATTTAGACATGCTGGTTTAAAAAGAATGCAGAAACTGCTCTTCTGTCTTGATTGCACCCCCTAATGTGCCACAACTTGGGCAACTGCCCCTTTCACCCCAACCTTGATATACTTCTACTTTTGGGTTCATAAGGATTGTCTTGTAAAGGTTGCTTCACTATTAGAGGGGGAAATGTCAATGGTAATACTTTAGAATACTGTAAATTAGATTTCTCAGAAGAGAAGTAGCTCTATGAGGTGCATAAAGCCATTTGGAATTCTTTAGCAAACTGTGGGGGCTCATCTGGGGGTCTGCTAACAGAATGAATTTTCAAATTTTATGAACAGCAGTCTGTGGTCTGTGAGCATTTTAGGTGGAATGCATAATGAGAAAACTGACTGCATACTCCAGTTGGGGTATTAATATATTTGTGGCAATGGCCCTGTGAGCACTGGGTGAAAGCATGTGACTAGTCTTACAACGTAGTTTTAATTGAGGAAGGTCTTTAGTAGCTACAATATTTTTTGTGTGCTGAAGGAGAGAGTAGGACAAAGTATAAGATCTAGGTACCTCTTTTCAGTGACATAGGTATCATGTTGCCACTATGATCTGTTAAGAGTATGGGAGGGATAGCGAGCAATCTCTTGGGTGAGGAGAAGACTGTCGCATTAATTTTCCTGGAGTTAACTAGTAGCTTGTTTGAGGTGAACCAGGGCATTATTAAGAGAAGTTGATTTGTAAATTGGTTTTCAGTACAGAGTGGCTAGCATTGAATAGCAGAAGCAGTATATCATCTGCATATATTATTAATTTAAGATTTGGTAGTTATTTGGTGGTGCTCATTGTCAAGGATGGAAAAGACTAGAGGACCTAGGACCAAATTTTGTGGAATACCTGTGTTGTGTACCAGCAGTGGCAGATGGGGCCTTATGGACTTGGAAGGTTCCAACTTTCAGATAGTTGTGAAACCAGTAGATGGTATTATTATCAAAGTTGAGTCTTTCGAGTTTACTGAAGAGAGGCATGGCTGACTGCTTCAAAAGCCTTCATCATGCCAATAAAGAGACTTGCAGTAAAGAGTCTCTCATTCAGATTCCAGTAAATGAATACATGGTATCAATAACCATTATGTAAGTGGTGAAGGTATGAAAGAGAAAGATAGATGGTGGAAGGTGGAGGTGCAGGGTAACAATGCAAACAAAAATGTATGCAGAAAGAGCTGGAATATGGAAATCTCCATTATTCGATGAAGTGCCCTAAAACTAACACTTATAACAGAAGTAGCTATCACAGAAATGGACAAAGAGCCCAGAAGGATGTATACTTTAAGATCCTACTCTGTAAGGTCTGGTCAGATCCACTAAAATAGTTTAAAGGGAACTCTCTGGTGCTAACAAAGATATAGAAGCTGCCAGTGGGGTCATAAACAGATCCTGGCAAAAGAGTCAGAAAGGTGGTCACACCTATGGGATAGAAGAGTAGAACTTGATAAGGAAGAAGAGAAATAGCCAGAGGTACAAGATACTGGAAGATGAGGTATGGTAAGAAGATATGAAAGACCACCATCACAAGTAAGGGAAGTTAACCATATGAAATCAGGCACACATTTTTCATGTAAAATACAGTGAATGTAGTGGGCCAAAAGGTTATCGAGCATCAGAGGTACCTGAACACAAGGCATGCCATGTAAAACTCTAAATGCATAGATCATGCTCTCTCTTATGTAGATACAGAGAGGATTGAAAGCCACAGAGATTTTCAATCCAGTCAACAAAGATATACAGGATTATGATTATGTACTAAAGATTATGTTCACAGCTTTGTTAGGTGAAATAAGCAGCAAGCAACTAATTACATTTAAGAATATCCTTTGCATGCACAGATAATCCAATCTTATTTTTTTGGAAGTCCCTGTTACTTTACTATGTGGACTACTGGACACCTGTGATGAGCTGTATACAGATCTCTGTAGACTTTGTCTTGAGAGATGGAGGATCCTATACTTAAATGATGGGGGTGCTACAAAGTTAGATCATTGTGGGAAAATCTTTGCCTTTCTATTATCCTAAAATGTAGGATGGATTTTTTTCTTTTCAGTTACTGACTGAACATTAAATTCTTCACTACCAGCCTTGCAGAACTGAATATTTCAGGTTGTTACTTGATTTATAGGATATATTGCCAGACTGTGGAAATAGCTGGAGGTGTTTCAATGCCCATGCTTACTTATATGGATAAAAGAAATCTCAGAGAGGCTAAAGACATATTGTAGGGAGTCACATTCCTGCCTTCCAAGAGTCCATTAAAGTTTAAGAGAAAGCACATGAATGGACTCTGCTGTAGCTGGAGAAAACTCTTGTTGGGGTGCTTTCTGAATCTGCATAAAGAGGCTAGCAAGACTGCAGTGTCCACTCTGAGATTATGATCATTGGGGGGGGGGGTATATTAAGGGGTTATTAATATTTATTCCTATTTTTACATGACTATAAATTGTCTTACTCCAGCTAAAAATATTGTACTGCAAGCTTTGGCAAAGAATGTTACTCATGAAATCTACCAATATTCTGAAATTAAGTAATGCACAACTGACATTTATTACATTGTTATTAGTAGGCGCATAACTGTGATACAATCATTTCTCTTTTCAGTGTGATATTTAAGCAACAGTACAGTCACGGTGATATGCTGTGCAATTGTTACATAAAATTTATTACAGTTCTATGTTAGAAGAGTAGAAGTACAAGTGATCTATATCTGCACACAGCTATAAATCTAGTAACAGCAATACATGACACATTGGGAAGTATTCAGAAAGATCTGCAATACTGCAGCATTGCATTAAATGACACAAATGAATTTGAGACATGTGGCCCAAAACTATTTAGTCATGTATGACATCCAGCATAGTGCTGCATTGTAAATTATTTCAGCTGTGTTAATGGTAACCATTGCACTACTGAACAGGCTGTATGCAGTCACGTGGGTAGTCACACCTAATCCTATAGACATTCACATGTGCATCTAACGACCTCAGTGTTCCAACATGGGTACCATAAGCAAGGCACAAGTGACCAGCACAGCAAAGTCAGCACAATTCTTCAAATAAATGGGGAAGAAATGGAGTGATAAGAATTCCAAAAATGGAGCAAGTGCAAGCAGAGGAACACCCACAAAAGTGACATGAATGGTAGATGGGTGGGGGAAAGAAGGGTACATATTTTCAGGAAGAGGTGTCCATTTTCTGTTTTTTAAGAAGAAAGGTAGCTGAGGATGGCAGCATGGAGCATGGAGATGTTAACAGATAAGATAGGCGTAATAAGCAGATAAGCAAATGTAAACTGCACCCAGACACAAACAGGAGAGGTCTGTAAATAAAAGGGGGCATCAGTGGACAGGTGCAGATACAGGATTGACTAATAGTGATGAGGAGGACTGCAGCACAAACAGCATATAGGGAGTGGCACGCAAGGAAGGGGATCACCATGGCTGGAGATAACATATGGTACAGATTGCTTGTATAATGACCTTAGAGGAGAATCACCTTGGTAACTTCCTTGTCTGCGGTTTCTCAACAGGTTTGTAAATGTGTCCTCCTGCCTATGTGCCTCTACCAGATGCATAACAAGATTTAACAGGATCGCACTATTGATGACCAATTATCAGACCAGACTGGTCATGATCATAAGCTACAATGGCCACTGGGTGATGCTGGGGAATGCATTCATGCCACATTCATTCTGAGAAGTGGCAAAAGATGCCACCATTGAACCCTCTAGGTCATCTTTCACAGGATGTCCTTCATTTCTGGTGGAGAGACAGATCTGAAGACTGCAGGTGAACTAGCAATAGGTATTTTGGCTGGTTAAGGCCCGGGTGGCCACAGCAACACCACATCTTGCATAGCGGCTAACTTAGAGAGAGAGAGAGAGGCATAGATTGGGAGGAGGGGGACAGAGAGAAAACAAAAAGAAAGAAAAAATACAACACTTTAGTACACCTGTGCATGACACTGTCATATCAGTTTAAAATGATACATACATGTCCATATGCTGTGCTTAACCTGATGTCTGGAGAACCTCTCGTTTTTCCAAAGGAGGCATCCTGATTGAATGTTATGTCCTTTACCACTGTAAAACATAAAACAGATAGCAATATGTACAATATGTCCCTGCCAACAGATGTCAAGGACAACAAATAACCATCTTAGAAAATGAAGTGCAAATCCATATACACAGTGCTTAGTACAGAAGACTCTCTCTCTCTCTCTCTCTATATATATATATGTATATATATATATATATATATATATATATATATATATATATATATATATATATATATATCTATATAAATATAAAATCTTTATGCCTTACTTCTGTCTCCCTCTGCTGGTGCATATTGGAGTGGCTCCTCTACAGGCTGCACTACATATGACAGCACTACTCACCAGAGTGAGTGGTGCCAGTGATATTACTCATCACACTAGCAGGCTTGTGCCAGTTGTTATCTTTATATGGGGGACATCTGACTGCCTCAGCAGGTAATCCCTATAATCCCTGTGCAGCAAGAACTGATACATCTTTGTTTCTAGGATAATCCTAGATATGCCACTGGGGTGAGTTCCTTTTTTTATATACTGGTCCTTCTAGCTCTTTCTCCTGCAAATGAAATGATGATGCTTCTGTCTTTATAGAACCCCTAAAAAGCTGCTGTAAATATTTGAATGTTATGCCTCCCACCTCTCAGGAAAATACACAAAAAAGTAGGTTTCTTGGGTTGATTCATCTGACTACCTTCTTAGATGAGGGGTTCAGCACAGTTCCATACTGGTTCAATATATGCAGCCACTTGACGATTTAGATCAGTGGAGCAGTTTGTATTACTACCACTATGCTTCTGCTGCCAAACTATACTTTTCCCTTCATACAATCACAGCATCATAGGAGGCTACTAGGCTATTGGCTCTGAGGCCTTTATAAGCCTAGCCAAGAGTTTAGCCCTTGTTTAGACAAATCAACACCCGATGACCCTGTCCATCAGGGACATGGGAGGAATCCCAGTGGTATATTTTCTGTTTCCCATCCAGTTAGCCAAGTTGTGCTTAAAAAGGGGAAAAAAGAGGCACTCTGCTTGATGTGGAGAGGGAGTCTATTCTACAGATGGAAGAGTCTCTGGGACACAAATCTGTCCCACCAACAAGTCTTGTTGATGTCACAGACCAGGTTGAGGCCATGCATGTGGGTTACTCGAGTGGAGCTTGACTTGCAGATATCCAGAACTCCCATCAAGGTGGGGGTCCGTAATCGCCTTGTATGCCAGACAGAGGTCACCTCAGAGGAGTCTGTATGAAACCGAGTAGAGGGATAAGGCTTTTAGCCTATTAGTGTATGGTAGATGTTTGAGGCCCTGGATTCTCCTGGTGAGGAACCTCTGTGGTCTCCTCAGCTGCTGCATGTGGTTTGCTCGCTACATGTCAAAAGGGGTGCTGTACTCAGTAATGGGCCTTATAAGGGAAGAATACAGGGATGCTAATGACCTCCTTGTCCCTGGATGCGATACACTTACGTATGAAGTGAGCCATGTAGAAAGCTTTCCATACAACAGAAGCAACATGATTGTCAAAAGTCTGGTAGCTATCAACCTGGATGCCCAAATCCCTCATGCATAATTAGGACATTGTTATTAATATAATAATTTGTGGGGACATCACTCTCCCCAAAGTGGATGATGATGCATTTTTTGGTATTCAACTTGAGGCCATGTTTCTGGTACCAGCCATTTGTCTGAGTGAGACTCTCTTGGAGGATGTCCACATCACTAGGGGAATTGATGACAGCACCCAGCTTGCAGTCATTTGCAAACCTGGTCAGCCATAGTCCACTGGCTTTGACCTGCACCTCAGAAAAGTATATCCCAAATAAGAGGCCCCAAGACCGAACCCTGTTACAGGTCTACTGCTTGAGGCGGCTTCCCCTATTTTGACTTTGTGGGTTCTATCAGTGAGCCAGTTTGCTGCCCATCTGGTAACATATGGATTGATGTCTAGTTGAGAGTTAATCTATTATGCCTGAGTGAGGAATAGTGCCAAAGGCTTAGGCCAGGTCAAGGTAGGCGGTGTGCACAAGTCTTCAACTGGTCAATGGCTTTGGTGACTGTCTCAAAGAAGTTAACCAAATTTATCAGACATGACCTCCCCTTGACAAAGCCAAACTGTGTGGGATCAAGTGGTTGGAGACTGCCAATGTCCTTGCTAATGAGTTCTATGATAATCCATTCCATGGCCTTGCAGATCAGGCTAGTTAGGCTGATGGGTCTATAATTTCCTGGATCAGTGGACGCTCCTGCTTTGTGTAAAGGAATGACAGTGGTTGTCCTCCACTCAGCTGGGATGAAGCCAGTACTCAGGCTTTGGTTGAAATGGCTGCCTAATGGTTCCGCAAGTTCTTGCTTGAGTTCATGTAGGATGCAGCCTGGGATGTTATCGGGTCCCATGGAGGATGTATTTTTTGCCTTTGAGAGACCAGCAACGACCTGTTCCCTAGATATAAGGGGAAGGAGGCAGGTACTGGGGATGTCCTGATCTACTGATGGAGGGGGCACAGGGGTAAAGTTTTTGCCGAATCTGTCAGTCAGCAAGTTTGCTATATCTATGACATTTATATATGTGGTGTCCTTGACCACCAGTTCTGAACAGGTCGGGGTGCTTCCTTTGAAGAATGTGTAAGATTGATATGAATATGAATGATATGCGAAGAAGGCCTTATGACTGTCTCTAGTAGATGTGGCCAATTTGGACTCGAAGTTTACTTTGGAGGATTTTACTAGTGCTCTTATTTGCTTGTTCAGGCTAAGGAGACATTGCTTCCAGTTGGACACCTGCTCCTTCTTGGTCTCGGACAGAATTTTTTCCTTTTGTTATAGAGTTTATTTATTGCAGATGTCCACCAGACAGGTTTACCCTTCTTTGCGGAGGATGATTTAGTCCTGTCGGGTATTCCTGATTCCATGCATTTATATAAACGCTCATATAGTGCTTTGGTGTAGTTTTGGATATTGGTGCCAGTTCCTACAGATGGGGAGGGGGCTGTGAAGCTGTTTATACCATCCCTCAGGAGTCTGTAATCAGCTTTGGAGAAGTTTTTATGTCTGATCCTAGCTATCATAAAAAAAATCATCATAAAATGCACTAATCATCATAAAATGCACTAGTCTTTTCCCTAGAAGTTAGGGACTAGTGCATTTTATGATGAAATAATTGTAAAATATACTGTCTGTGCTATATATCATAAGGCTTAAAACCAAGTTATCTAACACCATTGCTATGGCATCTCAAACTAGCTCCTCTTCTTACCCACAACATTTCTTATGGGGGTCATAGGTAGAAATCTGTGTCCTGAATGTATAATCTTGGGATTCCCCTGTTCCCCCTAAGGGAAATCCAGGATATGTTATGAATACAGATTATAGAGAATCTTTTGCATATAAACAGACATCTGGAGTTGCGTTGCTAGGGATAATCCATATCAAAGGATTGACCATGGAAAAAATAATTCATCCAAGGGGGCATTACAGAAAAAGCAGAGAAGATCAATTTTGATCAATGGGGTACATTTTATAATTGATATAGCGAAGCTTTTATATGGGATAAGGAATCAGCATTGAAGGGTTTAAAGAATACCAAAAGAAAAAAAAAATGCCATAACAGACCAAAGATCTTAAAGATGGCATCAGGTTCAGTCATATTAACAAAAAGCACTGGCCTAGAGGGTAGAGCGTTCAGATGAGATAAGGATCTCCTTCTGGCTGTATCAGCTTCTCTCCACCCCTTACACTTAACAAGGAGCCTACATTTATTTGGACTATTCTTAGGGTTCATCAAGATCTGAAAGTCCTAAGTGATTTCTCAGTCTGCTGCAGCTACATCTTTTTTTGAATGTACAATACCCAGCAGCCATTACATTTACCACATTCCACTAGTATGAAGTGTCCATTCCTCACCAATAGACATGAGAATTGCAGCACTATACTACACTAGGAACAAAAGGTGATAGGACATGTTAAGTCCTTGAAGCTCCAATAAACGCATCAATGGCCTTGAAGAAATCTATAGTGTTTGTGCATGAATCACAGACCCCTTTAGATTTAGGTGGACTTTTCTAACATCAAACTAACCCTTTGCAATGTAGGAAAGTATTATGGACTGTTAACTGTAGATCCCATCCTGTTAGACCTGAGACAGTTAATGTGTGTGTGTCATAATTCCAGCTAACAATATATTACAAATTATAAAAGGTGGCTACTGTGCAAACAGGAGAGCTACAAAAAAGTAATCTTAGAGTTTGGGTATAATAATATCAGACATGGTCAGGAAAATCAAACTTCCAGAAAAATGATATCAGTGAGGTAGTTTTCAATGGAATGTGCATTGACTACATTTTGAGAAGCCTACTTACAGACAATATTTTCTTTTACATAAATGATTTTAATTACAGAGAAAAAAAATAGTGTGCTCACAATGGGCTATGCATAGTACAGTTGTGTACACTTACCATAAATGTAGATGTTCGAGTGTATTCACTGTTGCAGTCATCACCTCTGGGTTATCCCTGCTGTGGTAGCTCTCGGCTGGCCCGAATACCAGAGTCAATGTTTTTCTGTGTCAGCTGCTGTCGCCTGTAGACTGACATCAGTGCTATAAAGCAAGGCAGCTGATGAAATTACATCTGTTTTTCTTGCCCTAACCAGTCCGAAGCCCCAAGAAATATGGCAAAGTGGTCCTGGTAGTTAACAACCACCCCAAGAAGCTTATGTCTCCCTAATGAAAGAGGATATATGGGGAAGGAGAGTGGGAAACCAGGACTGCAACAGTAAATACACTCGAACATCTACATTTATGGTAAGTTTACACAACTGTACTATGTTCTTTGCATTTCACTGTTGCAGTCATCACCTGTTGGAGGATTCCCAAAGCTGAGGAGAGGGGTGGAAGGACTAGTTAGAGACCTAAACATGGGTAAGCAAGCCCTGCAGAACTGCAGAGGCAAACCTTGCCATAGCCTTAAAGAAAAGAGGAAGGTGGTAATGCTTTGTAAAGGTAAGGACCAGGGTCCAGGTGGCAGCTTCCAAGATGTCCTTGGTGAGGACTCCTCTGAGGAATGCTGTGGAAGTGGAGGCTGCCCTAGTGGAATGGGTATGAATAGACTTAGGGGGATGTTTCCCATAAAATCTGTTGCAGAAATGGATACAGTGTGATATCCATTTGGAAATAGTCTGCTTGGAAATGGGCTTCCCCTCTACCCCTTGGGCAAAACTGGCAAGAAGTTGGTCCATTTTTCTGAAGGGTTTAGTACGGCCCAGGTAGTATCTGAGCTGTCTGTGCATATCTAGAGAGTGCAGAATTCTTTCCCCCTTGTTTTGAGGGTTCGGAAAGAAGGTAGGCAGATGAATGTCCTGGTTGACAGTCACATTAGATACCACCTTGGGCATAAAGGAGGAGTTAGTCCTAAGGGAAACCCTGTCTGCATGGAAAATGATGAAGGGCCCAATGGCCATCAGTGCCTGAAGTTCAGAACCCTTTCTGGCTGAGGTGATAGCTAGCAAAAAATCAGTCTTTCAGGAGAGGTATTTCAGTTCTGCTGAAGCAGTAGGTTTGAAGGGTGGTAAGGTTAGTTTTTCCAAAACATAATTTAGTTCCCAGGCTGGAATGGATGGTCTTCTGGGAGGTCTGATATTAGAAGCCCCTCTGAGGAATTCTTTAATCAAAGGATGAGGAAAACAGGAACTGGCCTGTATTTCAATGAGCTGAAATGGCCGAGGTGTGGACTTTAACAGAAGAGAAGGAGAGGCCGCTATTGAGTAATTCCGCTAGATAGTCCAGGATAAGAGGGACAGAAGGTTGTGAGGAAATGGCCCCTCTGGACTGGCTCTAGGAGCAGAATCTTTTCCATTTCCCTGCATAAGATTTTCTGTGGCTGGGCCTTCTGGCCTCTGTGATAATATCGAGGACCTGCTTGTTTAGCAAAAGCCCCTTGCTTACCTTGGGAGTATCTGCCAAGCTGATAGTTTGAGAGTCTGCAAGTCTGGGTGCAGCATTTTCTCCCCTGCTTGAGTCAAGAGGTTTGGATCTGGGGACGCTGCCTGGAAGGCTGTGATGCCAGGCTGTGCAGCAAGGGGTACCAGTGTTGTCTGGTCCAATCTGGAGCAATGAGGATGGCCTTGGGTCCCTCCTCCCTTATCTTGATGAGTACCTTGGGAATAAGAGGCAGAGGGGGGATGCATACATGCAGAAGGATTTGCAGGAAAAGGTCAAGGCATCCACCTTCCATGCTAGGTGGTGATACTTCCTGGAACAGAATTTCTTTAGCTGTTGGTTGGATTGCAAAGCAAAGAGATTCACCTCTGGATTTTCCCACACCTGAGTGACTTGCAAAAAGATCTTTTTGTGGAGCTGCCATTCATGGGTGTCCAATAAGTGTCTGCTTAAGTGGTCTGTCAGGGTGTTGTTGATCTCTAGTAGGTATTGGGCTAGTAGGTGCAATCCCATGGGGGAGGCAGTCAGCCAGATTTTCATGGCTAGCCTGCACAGAGTGTAAGATTATGTCCCTCCCTGCTTGTTGATGTACCACATTACTGTGGTGTTTTCTGTTTTGATAAGAAGAACCCCTGGCCTGAGATGGGGTTGGAAGGATGTCAGAGACTTTTGCATTGCCATAATTTCCTTCTTGTTGATATGTAAGGGAAGGTGTTGGGCATTCCAAAGACACTGGCTGCACCTGCTTGCTAGGTGGGTGCCCCAAGCAATGTCTGAGGTGTTGGTGGTGATTGGCTGCCCAGTAGGGCAGAGGATGAAGGGGAAACCCTGGTTCTTGGCACAGGCCCCTACTCAACAGAGAACCATGGCCCTTATACAGGGGATTAGAGGGAGATGGGTATCTAGAGGATGTGAGTGTTGACACCAAAGGTTCTTTAGATATCGCTGAAGTTTCCTCATGTGAAGCCTAGCCAGAGGAATTAGAAGGATGCAAGATGCTATGTACCCCAAGGCTTGCAGGAACTTCCTCACTATGAGATGACTTTTGGATGCCAGTTGGGTAAAGTAAAGAGGCAGGAAGCTCTGCTTTTCTGGGGATAGGAAGGCCATTTGGGATGCTGTGTCAAGCAGGGCTCCCAGGAAAATGATCCTCCAGGAGGAAGTTTGCTTGATTTCTTCTCGTTGATGGTGAACCCCAAGGAAGTTAGGAGGGTTTTGACAAAGCAGAGGTCCTGGAGCAGCTTTTCTTTGCACTCTGCCTGAATGAGGCAGTCGTCCATATAAGGGTAAATCTGTATATTTCTCTGTCTGCAAAATGCTATGGCCAGGGCCAAACATTTGGAGAAAACCCTGGGAGCAGCCAAAGGGAAGAGCAGAAAACTGAAAGTGCTGTGAGCCTGCTCTGAAACACAGGAATTTCCTGCAGGACTCCCTTATGGGGATGTGGAGGTAGGCATCTTTTAGGTCTAGGTCTTAGGTCTGAAGGCATATATTGGCCCAGCCACGTTTTGCGGTATTCACTGCCCCTTTAGTAGTGCTCTAGACCCTTGTACTAGCAGCTAGTACCCTTGGCCCCTATCTAGTAGTTCTGTTGGTGTGATCCCCAGTGTGAACTTTCTGTTACCCATCCACTCATCTAGATTCCTCTTGAAGAGTGATAGTGAGGGGCTCTGTCTTATGTAGATCGGGACCCTGTTCCATAGTAAGGGAAGTCTCTGCGAAGGGAATCTATCCCTCCAGCATGTTCTATTCATTGTTGTGTTGAGATTTATATCCCTAGAGCGTGTAGCTCGAGTAGATTTGGTTTTGCTAAGATGGAGCATGTTCAACAATTCTGGGTTGGACATGGCTCTGTACGTTAGACAGAGATTGCCTCTGAGAAAGCGGTATGCAACATATAACAGTCTTAGCTTTTTCAATCGTGCTGCATAGGGCAATTGTTTCAGGCCAGTAATCCTCTTGGTTAGGTACCTCTGTGGTCTCTCCAGCTGCTATAGATGTCTAGCCAGGTACATTCCAATTGGTGCATTGGACTTAATAATGGGTCTGATGAGGGACGAGTAGAGTGGGACCATTACATCCTTAGCTATCAAAGCTCACAACTAAGTAACTAAGTAACTGATCACAAAAGGGTTCACATCAAGATCTAGAGGTGTAAACTTTTTTACCCCATCTGTCCGTAGCTCTGCCATCCTTATCAGAAGGTGTAGGATTCTTTGCAGAACTAACCCTGGCTCTCTCGGGTCCCTGTGTAATGACCTCCGGGTCTGCAGCAGGATTTCTGTACAGGTATTTGTGAGAGCCTGGTACTCTGTAATACCTGTCTGGTTTACTGGGAGCAGGTGGGAGGGTGTCAGGGGCTAAAATGGATTCATGGAAAACATCATCCACCACTTCTAAAATAGGGGGGATGGCAAGGGGTCTGTGCTGGGGTAGGTTTAGAAATTTTCTTAGCCTTTTCTTAGACTGAGGGTAATCCTGAGATTCCCATTAGAAATGTTCCTTGAGGGTGTGGAGGGTTTCCCCAAAGGAGAGGTCTTCTGGTGGGGAGGCAGAATGGATGGATTCCTCTGCATCTGAATCCTCATAAGCAGTTAGAGGTTGTGGTTCCTCTTTAAAATCTGAATAATCGTATTCCTCAGAATCTTGCTCTGTCAATAGTTCAGGAGAAGGGTGCCTTTTCCTTTTAGAAGTTGTGGCTTGACTGCCCCTGATAAGGGAAATAAGATCCTCTGCCATCTTAAGCATTTGGGCCTGGGGTGGAGGGGCGGAAGTAAGATGATGGCTAGAGATAGATTTTCTAGGAGTGGCCTGGCTTCTAGGTCTAAGAGTATTCATTGGTCTGAGAGAAACGGTAGTCAGGAGTGAAGACGTCAGTTTCTGACTAGAATCAGTAGTGCGAAAGACCTCCTCGGAAGCCGGTGCCTGTGTAATAGCTCTGGACCCAACCGAGGCAGAGACAACCAAAGGCTCTGAAGATTTCTGTGGCATACTGGACTCCTAAAGGGTCTCGGTAGAGGCCTGCGAAGCTATCGCATTGGTCATCAGGGGCTGCAAAAGTGCCTCACTGAATTCCGGAGAACTGATGACCTGCTTAGAGGAAGATGCAGGAAGGTTTAGCCTTGTGTGGTCTGTCTCTATCTTTATCCCTATGTTTTTTTGAAGGCTCTACAGATTGTTGGCTGACCAAGGCCATTTGTGAAGATGGAGGATGAAAATACCTGACTACAAAAAGAGCTCTACGATGAATGGTTCTCATGTTAAGGAGGGCAAAGAACTGGCAATGGGCGACATTGTGATCTGGACCTACACAAGTGGCACAGTATGAATGGAAGTCTAGGTGTGGGATCTGCTTTCCACAGGTGGGACAATTGTTAACTTTTTCAGACATCAGTTAGTGCAAGAAAAAGAGATCCCCAATGGGGTACTTAACTTTAGATATTTTCAGCTGTGATCCAAGCTCCATTAGTGACTGACCAGCACACTTCCGAACTGCTTCTGCTACGGGCTCCATGGCAAGAAAGACTGATGTAATGGTGTCAGCTGGCTTGCTTTATAGCACCAATGACCTTGCATCAGTCTACAGTTGACAGCAACTGACACAGAAAAACATTGACTCTGGTATTCAGGCCGGTCGAGGGCTACCACAGCAGAGATAACCCACAGGTGATAATTGCAACAGAGAAACACGAAGAACATCTACATGTTCTCAAGGTATGAGATAGTGATTCACTTGCTCACTTATGTAAAAATGAAAAATGCGATTGCTTAAAATATGTATGGAGAAAATTGATATATGTGCAGTAACAGAAACCTGGTTTAAGGCTCCAGAGAGCACCCCAGCACTACCAGGCTGCAACTCCTACCATATATTTCGACCACAGAACCTGGACTGAAATACAAAAGGCAGGGGCATATCCATGTTCATCAAGGATACCCACACCTCCAGGTTAGTGGCACAGCACGATGCTTCAGAGATCATCCACGTGCAACTAACAATGGGCAAAACTGCAATTCAAATTGTAGCTTGCTACAGATCACCCACCATGTCCCAGGACCCCCATTCCGTGTTTCTGGAAACACTGGAAAACATAAAGGTCCTACCAAACATCCTAATATTGGGTGATTTCAATTACCCAAACATTAACTGGGAGAAATACTCAATTACAAACTCCCTTGCCCAACATTTCCTAGAATTTATAAACTCAAATGCCCTGGATCAACTGGTCAACACTCCCACCAGAAGTGACAACATATTGGACCTGGTCATCACCAACATGGGTGACCAGTGTTCCACACCAGAGGTCAACCACTCACTGGTTAGATCTGACCATAAACAAATCACTTTGGATATCCACATTTGGCCCCCAACCCCGGACAAGGAAACCACCGTGAAAAACTTTTCAAAAGCAAACTTCACGTTACTTAAGACTGAGGTGGAAAGTTTCAAATCCCCCATGCTAAAGGATAATGCTGTCCAAGTTTCAAAATCCTTTACTAATGCATTCTATGGTCATCTACAAAAATGCATGGATCATGCTATCCCAAGCAAAACCAAGACTCACTCCTCCAAGAAAATGAAACCAGTCTGGTGGACCCCTGCCTTAAATAAGCTATACAATAGAAGGAGGAAACTAGTACAGAAAAGTGTAAAATCCCAAGAAGGGAAGACATCCCTGATCAGTATCAGCAAGAAACTATGATCCCTCATAAAATCATCCAAGGCGAGCTTCGAAAGAAAAATTGCCAAGGACTCCAAAGATAACCACAAGGCATTCTTTAGCTATGTCAAGAATCTAAGTGGCAATGCTCAAATCTGCTTGGAGTTAGTGCAGAATGGCACAAAATACACTGAACCAACCAATATCACCAACATCCTGGCAGATGGGTTCAGTGCAAACTTCACCCCCTCTCACCCCGAAAAGGGTCCGTAACCATACCAGAAGAATGTAGAGCCCCTGAAATCACAGACACTCAGGTTAAAACAGCCCTCTCCAAAGCCAAAAACAGAGCATCAATGGAACCAGGTGGTGTCCCAGGCTGTGTCCTATACAAGCTTAAAGATGAACTAACCCCTCACCTAAACACACTGTTCAAACTCAGCCTCTTCACAGGATATGTACCCATAGAGTGGTGCACAGCAACAGTTATTCCACTCCATAAAGGTGAAGCCACAACAGACCCCAGGAATTATCACCCTATAAGCCTGACTAGCTTGGTCTGAAAGGCTATGGAGCACATCATCATGGAACTCATTAACAGAGACATTGGGAACCTCCAAACACTGGTCCCTATCCAGTTTGGCTTTAAGGGTAGATCATGCATCCTAAACCTGGTGGACTTCTTTGAGACAGTTATCAGGGCTATAGACGATGGAAAGGTGGTACACACAGCCTACTTAGATCTCGCAAAGGCCTTTGACACCATTCCCCATTGTGGTATTATAGACAAGCTCACCAGCCTGAACATAAACTCCTATGTCACAAGATGGGTTGCCAACTGGCTCACGGACAGAACTTACATGGTGAGAGTTGCAGGAGCTAGGTCCGACTCTAAACCAGTTACAAGTGACATTCCCCAGGGCTCAATCCTAGGACCCCTCCTGTTCGGCATATACTTCTCAGAGGTACAGGCAAGCACAGGAGGACTATGGCTGACCAGGTTCACAGATAACTGCAAACTAGGGGCTATAATTGACTCTCTGGCTGACACAGATATCCTCCAAAAGGGTCTCACTGAGATGGATACCTGGTGTCAAAATCATGGCCTCAAGCTAAATGCCAAAAAGTGCATAGTCATCCCCTTTGGAAAAAAACAAAGTGCCCACAAACTACCACATAGGTGATAGTCCCCTAAATATGGAAAACATAATAAGGGATCTGAGGACCCAAGTAGATAGTAATCTCTCCTTTGATGATCACATTGCCAAAGTGGTTAGAAAATCCTTCTATGTGGCCCACCTAATCACATAAGGGTTTGCATCCAGATCAAAAGAGGTCATTGTACCCCTCTACTCATCACTCATCAGACCCATCATAGAGTACAACGTCATTTTGGGATGTACCTTACAAGGCACATGCAATAGCTGGAAAGACCACAGAAGTACCTCACCAAGAGAATCATTGGCCTCAAACAGATGCCCTATGCAGCTTGACTGAAGAAACTCCAGCTGTACTCTGTTGCATACCGCCTACTCAGAGGTGATCTGTGCCTGACATACAAGGCCATGTCCAACCCAGAATTGATGGACATGCTCCACCTAAAGAAAACCTTATCCCCTCGAGCCACATGCTCTAGGGATCTAAACCTCACCACAACAATAAGTAGGACGTGATGGAGGGATAGATTCCTGTCCCAGAGACTTCCCATGCTTTGGAACAAGATTCCAATCTACATTAGGCAGAGCTCCTCACTAACACTCTTCAAGAGAAACCTTGACGAGTGGATGGGAAACAGAAAGTTTACCCCGGGGATCACTTCAGTGGATCTGCTGGACAGAGGCACATGGAACTAATCTAAGGGGGCGGTGAAAGCCAACACAATCTGGTTAGGTTTATAAATGCCTTTGGGCAGATAGCCTAGTACCTACCTATGAACCTACCTATATCTGTGCATTGTTTTGGGGAGTTTATCCTTTCTCCATTTTTGTGTAAAGATGAGTTGCTATATAACAGTATGCAAGTGTGAGGGCTTGTTCCCCCACATGGGGATGCAGGATGACTTTCTTTCTAAAAAAAAAATCATGTTTTGCCTTTTGGGTACATGTTAGTGGTAGGGTTGCCACCTTTTCAAATGTGCCCAAAGTGGGACATTTTTTGTAGAAATGTGAGTTTTTGCAGGAAAAAGCATACCCATGGCCAGTGCAAAGGACAGAACTTCACTTTTTTGCCAAAATAAAAGCTTATGTTTTAAAGCATTTGAGTTGCTTATGCTGTTTCATATAATATGTATGTGTTCCAGTTACAAAATAACTGTTTTATGCAACTATTAAAGAAAATTTAAGAAATATACTTTAAAAAATGGCAAACTTCCTGAGATTTTAAGATAGTTTTTTTCCCCAGGATGCACCTGCCCGAAGTGGGACTGTACCCTGGGAGCCTATAAGCTTATAGGATCAAGCATTTGCAATCTGATGCTTAGACAGATAAGATGTAATAGAAGCATTCATAATTTCACAACTACTAGCTCTGAGGTTTAGATTCAATTTCCCTGGAGAAAATCTAAATACTGCTAACCATATGTAATGCTGATAAACTATTTGGTCTAATATGTTTTCACGGAAAAAACAGAATATAAATTCAGTACAGTACAAGGTTCCCTCATTTTTAACTTCCGGCAACTGAGTAGATGTTCATATCAATTTAATTTTCTTCATTTCAGGGAGATGACATGCTGAGTTCAAAGAAAATATACACTACTTCCTAAACATAGTCAGCACAGAAACTGTGAAAAAAAAATGATCAGAAAATATTTTTCTCATGCTTTTGTAGTGCTCAGTGTAAACAATGTGTGGTTCTTATTGGCCTTCAGTGTGTCAGCAGGGTTATTCACAAATTCAAGATGCATGTGTACCAGGCTGCAGTATATTAATCAAGTGTTTCTTAGTTTTAGAGCAACAGATTCTTTAAATCAATATCAAAACTGCCAACCACTTTAAAATTATATTACATTAGTCCAATGATAAATAAACTGCATAAAATAGTGGCTATTAGTTACTCTTATTTAGGCAAAAATGAATCTTGTGCATCATAAATATGGAATAAGATTGTCATAGTGACACATCATAGGAAGCTGCCATAATTTAAAAATGGCATGCCACATGTTGTTCAAGAAATTGTTAGTACATTCCCTACATAATATGACTCAGAAGTTACACACAGAGAATGCAGACCAATAAAGCTTAGTTCACTGTCTGCAAGTAGTGTCTCATGGGATCAGCAATTAATTACAATGTTTTATTTATTTGATTTCATCCTGCTATGACCTTGTGCTTAGGATGAATTAATGTATACTGAAGCAGAGCAAGATGTGCTCATATTTAGTTACAGGATATGTTCAATACACTATACACGTTTAATTAATTCTGCAATCTTGCCAATGTGTGTTGCAAATGATAGATCGACCTCTGTTAACACAAGAGACATTAACAGAGGAAAGGGCACTTAACAGATGGCTAAATTATGTGCAGATCTGTAATAGAATGGTAATAATTACTGGGTGCTTTTGCAGTCTGTGATAAGCAAAAATGCATTCAAACAGCATTTTAGTTAACAACAGGCAATGACCTGTGAATCAAAATATGACAAAGCTCAGCAGGTGCAGAACAGAGTCAATGCAAAGGAAAACTGATGCCAAGGTGTTTTTTTTTTTCTGTAGCAGAATAAAACAGTCATTTGTTAAAAATGGATAACTTATTATTTCATGTCTCAGTTGCAGTTACCTTTCTGGTTTGCAGCACTTTCCACATATTTCTTATATATTAAGGATTGGTTATATTTGAAAACATAAATAGTGGATTTTAATAAAATACAATGTCATTTTAAAATACAAAACACCTTGTTTAATAAAATAATCTCAGAAACAGCATTTAATATCATTTCATCAAGGATGCTGTGAGAGAAAAACAGTACTTCAGGGCACTTGCAGTACATTTGCCTTCTGTTTTTCTACTATAAATTAAACAAAACAAGTTTACATTTTTCCTATTTACCCATTTCTACAAAATGCTACAACAAGAAGGCAAAGATTATTAGCTTAGAAATTTGAAAGGAAACCCTAGTGTGAGTGGTTTGACAATATACCACAGACTGTTAAGGCTATGATCTGCTAACAAGATTAACACTTTTGTCCAGTGTTTGAGAATATCAGCCCCTACTTCAATAACAAGTGATTATCCCGGCCCCCCTTTAAATAAACCACACCAAACACATAAAGCCATCTGATGACCTTTATTAAACACTATTGTACAATGAACTTAAACACACAAAACAACATCAGTTATCTTCATCATCGACGATCTCAGGGCAGCGTCACTACTCACCCTGGATGAATTTACCTCAGGGCAGCGTACCTACTCACCCTGATACCTCCTCCACTGGGGCAGTGCATCTACTCACCCAGCACTTAAATAGGCAGCGTACCTGCTCACCTCACCTCCAGACCAAACAATCATTAAACAATAAATAACCACCTTCCTTAGAGGGGGAACAGAAGAGGACAATCCTGTCCTTCTTCTCCGCCTTAAACTGCCCAACATCTTCCATCCATATCCAAAAAAGGGAGGGTGGGAGGGCCACCAACTCATGCCAAATGTGCCTACTTCCCTTAATCTCTACCACTTATTCCTGTCATAAGTCCTTCCTTCCCCTACATCACTTTCTTTAACCTCTCCCTTTCTCTTTAACCCTTTCACCACTACAATCCCACTATCCTACCTATCTACAAAGACTCCCATTAATTCCTAACCTCTATACCCACCTCCCACCCCTTTACCCCTGCTCATGGGGCCAGGACAACTTAGTTTGTCCCAAACTACATTTGTCCCGGCCCCCCTTTAAATAAACCACACCAAACACATAAAGCCATTTGATGACCTTTATTAAACACTATTGTACAATGAACTTAAACACACAAAACAACATCAGTTATCTTCATCAGCAACGATCTCAGGGCAGTGTCACTACTCACCCTGGATGAATTTACCTCAAGGTAGTGTACCTACTCACCCTGATACCTCCTCCACTGGGTCAGTGCATCTACTCACCCAACACTTAAATAGGCAGCGTACCTGCTCACCTCACCTCCACACCAAACAATCATTAACCAATAAATAACCACCTTCCTTAGAGGGGGAACAGAAGAGGACAATCCTGTCCTTCTTCTCTGCCTTAAACTGCCCAACATCTTCCATCCATATCCAAAAACAGGAGGGTGGGAGGGCCACCAACTCATGCCAAATGTGCCTACTTCCCTTAATCTCTGCCACTTAATCCTGTCATAAGTCCTTCCTTCCCCTACATCACTTCCTTTAACCTCTCCCTTTCTCTTTAACCCTTTCACCACTACAACCCCCCTATCCTACCTATCTACAAAGACTCCCATTAATTCCTAACCTCTATACCCACCTCCCATCCCTTTACTCCTGCTCATGGGGCCAGGACAACTTAGTTTGTCCCAAACTACATTTGTCCCGGACCCCCTTTAAATAAACCACACCAAACACATAAAGCCATTTGACAACCTTTATTAAACACTATTGTACAATGAACTTATACACACAAAACATCAGTTATCTTCATCAGCAACAATCTCAGGGCAGCGTCACTACTCACCCTGGACAAATTTACCTCAGAGCAGCATATCTACTCACCCTGATAGCTCCTCCACTGGGGCAGTGTACCTACTCACCCAGCACTTAAATAGGCAGCGTACCTGCTCACCTCACCTCCAGACCTAACAGTCATTAACCAATAAATAACCACCTTCCTTAGAGGGGGAATAGAAGAGGACAATCCTGTCCCTCTTGTCCATCACCAGCCTGGTCCCCAGGCTGTTCCCCCTCCTAAACCCTAGCCATAGCCATACCCTCTAAAAAGAGCTTCAAATGCAAATTAAACATATTCAATCCTACCTCATTAAGATGGACCCCATCCGTTCGGTACCAAAACTCCTCTCCATCCCCAAAATCTCTATGATCAATGGTATGCATCCCCAAATTTTTTCACTGCCTAGCCAGTCTCTTATTGACAAACCTCCTGACCCTTTCAATCACCCTATAACTATAAGCACTCCTCCAACACAAATGAGAAACCAACTCTGACCAAACGATTTCCATACCCGGGTACAACACCTGTAATCCCAACAAGTCCTGAAGAATAATATCCACTAATCGCTTTTTGGAAAGAATGCCCAAGTCATTACCCACCCAAATTAATTACTAATATGCAAGGACACTCCACCTTCAATTTAACCTTCTGAAATTCATGCAACAACCTATCCTACCTAAGACCCCTAACCCCATGCCAAGTCACTGACCATCCTAAATGTGATAAACTCACATTTATCCCATCTTCCCTGACTAATGCATACTTCTCTGTCCAGTGGCTATATGAATGCCCCAAAATGATAATATGCTTCCCTAATAGAAAAGAAAAGAAAATTAATAATAACTGCAATCCCACTATTCTACATATCTACAAAGACTCCAATTCATTCCTAACCTCTATACATGCCTCCCACCCCTTTACCCTTGCTCGTGGGACCAGGACAACTTTCGTTTGTCCCAAACTACATTTCTCAACAAATTTGATATTCAGACTAATGTTCCTGGGTAACATTTGTAAAGATGCACTTCTTCTTGATAAGTCTTTTCTGGTTAACAAACAAATACGTAAAATATTTCAGCAAGATACATTAAACAAAATAATGCAAAAAGGTGCAGTGTATATGCAAAAATGTTGTTATAGCATAGGTTCATAGGTAGGTACTAGGCTATTGGCCCTGGGGCCTATACAAGCCCAGCCAAAAAGGTACCCTGGCTTTTGCCACCCAAGAAAATTAATTTCCTGTGCCACTGTCGAGCAGAGCCACAGAGGTGATCCCCTGGGTGAATTTCCTATTTCCCATCCAATCATTAAGATTTTTCTTGAAGAGTGCTAATGAGGAGCTTTGTTTGATATAGATAGGTAGTTTATTCCAGAGTATGGGAAGTCTCTGGGACAGGAATCTATCCCTCCGCCATGTTCTGTTTCTTGTGGTGACAAGGTTTAGGTCCCTAGAGTGTGTAGCTCCAAGGGATTGGGATTTCTTTAAGTGGAGCATGTCCAACAGCTCTGCATTTGACATAGCTTTGTATGTTAGGTAGAGATCACTTCTGAGTAGGCAATATGCGACAGAGTAAAGCTGGAGTTTTTTTGAGAAGGTCTGCATAGGCCATCTGTTTGAGGCTGGTATTCCTCTTTGTGAGGTATTTCTGTGGCCTTACCAGTTGTTGTAGATGTCTTGTGAGGTACATACCAAAAGGGGCGTTGTACTCTATAATAGGTCTAAATAGTGATGAGTAGAGGGGAACAATGACCTCTTTTTTTCTGGATGAGAAACCTTTTGTGATGAGGTGTGCCACGTAGAAGGATTTCCTGACTACTGTGGCGATGTGATTATCAAAGGAGAGACTACTATCCACCTGTGTCCCAATGTCTCTTATCACACTTTCGTTGTTAAGTATACTACTGCCTATTTTGTAGTTCATGGGTACAGAGTTTTTACCAAAGGGGATGACAATGCATGTTTTGGCATTGAGCTTGAGGCCATGGCTTTGACACCAGGCATCTGTCACAGTGAGACCATTTTGTAGGATGTCCACATCGTTAGGAGTTTTGATTATGGCTCCTAGTTTGCAGTTATCTGTGAACTTTGTTAGCCAAAGACCTTTTGTGTTAGCCTGTACTTCAGAGAAGTAGATACCAAACAAGAGAGGACCCAAGACTGAACCCTGTGGTACTCCACTTGTCACTGGTCTGAAGTTGGATTTGGAGTCTGCTACTTTCACAGTGTGGGTTCTGTCAGTGAGCCAGTTGGCAACCCATCTTGTGACATAGGGATTTATACCTGGTTTAGTGAGTTTATCTATAATTCCAGAGTGGAGGATGGTGCCAAAAGCCTTGACAAGATCTAGCTAGACTGTGTGAACCACCTTACCCTTGTCTATGGCTTTGGTGACTGCTTCAAAGAAGTCTATCAGGTTTAGGAGACATGATCTGCCTTTTACAAACCCGAACTGGGTGAGGTCCAGAGTTTGGAGATTACCAATGTCTTTGTTTATAAGTTCCATGATGATACATTCCATGGCCTTGCAGACCAGGCTCGACAGGCTAATGGGGCGGTAGTTCCTGGGGACCATGGTGGCTCCCCCCTTGTGGAGTGGAATAACTGTCATTGTGCACCATTCAGTAGGCACAAAGCCTGAGGTGAGGCTATGATTGAACATGGTACTTAAGTGGGGTGCCAGTTCGTTCTGTAGTTCATGCAGAACACAGCCTGGGATGTTGTCTAGTCCCACGGATGCTGTGTTCTTGGCTTTGGAGAGTGTGATTTTTACTTGTGCATCCGTGATTACAGGAACTTTGCATTCTTCCGGTATAGAGATAGGCTCTTTAGGGGGTGAGATGAGGGTAAAGTTAGCACTGAACCTATCTGCCAGGATGTTGGCAATATCAGTTGGGTCTGTATATTTAGTGCCATTGTGCTGTAACTCAGAGCAGATCTGAGTGTTGCCATTGAGATTCTTGACATAGCTATAGAATGCTTTGCGGTTGTCTTTAGAATTAGTGGTGATTTTGTTTTGGTAACTAGCTTTGGAAGATTTTATCAGGGATCACAGCTTCTTACTGAGGCTGACCAGGGAGATCCTCCACTCATGGGATTTAACTCTCTTTTGCAACAGTTTCTTCCTTCTATTGTACAGTTTGTTTATGGCAGGGGACTACCAGGTTGGCTTTCTTGTTTGGGATAGCATGATCCATGCACGCTTGTAAGTACTTATAAAGTGCAATTGTGTAGGATTCAGTGGTCATAACTATATTGTCCATCTGCATGGGTGTCATGAAGTTCACCACTTCTGTCTTAAGAAGCATAAAGTTAGCTTTGGAGAAATCATTTACCATGGTTTCCTTAATGGGAGGTGGGGGCAGAATGTGGATATCTAGGGTAATTAGCTTATGGTCGGATCGGACCAATGAGGCATTGGCTTCAGGTGTGGAACACCGGTCACTCATGTTGGTAATGACTAGATTTAAGATATTGTTGCCCCTGATGGGGGTGTGGATAAGTTGATCCAGAGCATTGGAGTTTATGAATTCCAGAAAGCGTTGAGCAAAGGAGTTGGTACATGAGGAGTTTTCCCAGTTAATGGTGGGGTAGTTGAAATTGCCCATTATTAGGGTGTTTGGTTAAACCGTAATATTTTCCAGTACATCAAGAAAAGAGGAGGGGGAATCCTGGGGCATGGTGGGTGATCTGTAGCAAGCTACAATTTGGATTGCAGTTTTGCCCAGAGTTAGTTGCACTTGGATAAACTCGGCTGAATTATGCTGAGCAACTAGCCTGGAGGTGTGGATATCCTTAATGAATATGGACACACCTCCATCTTTGGTGTTCCGGTACAGGTTACATGGCCGAAAAGTGTGGTATGAGTTATAGCCTGGTAGTGCAGGGGTGCTCTCTGGAGCCTTGAACCAGGTCTCAGTCACTTCACAGATATCGATGTTCTCCATTTTAAGGTGTGCCTCGAGTGAGTGCATTTTGAGATTTAGACTTCTAGCATTGAGTAGCATCACCCTCAGTTTTTGCCTGCCTGTTCCTGTTACGGTGTTGAATTTGTCATTTAAATCTTGCCTAAAAAAGGCACTATAGGGGCGGCAAGAACCTTAGCCAGTATCTGGAATCCCAGGGGTAACAGGTGCAGGCCATCTCTGGCAAAGCATTGTGGTCTGTTGACCATGTCATCTCAGGCAGACAGCTACTGGATCCCTTTAGAAAGGCACCAGAAGCTTAGCCAAGCTAGAAAGCTTCCCTCCAACACAGAAAACTTGGGGGGGGGGGCTCAGAAGCTTACATACAGTCCTGGATACAGCAAATCTGAATCTGTACTACACTAGTTACAGGAAAGGTCTCTATATATTTATATATATGTGTATGTGTATATATATATATATATATATATATATATATATATATATATATATTATATATATATATATATATATATATATATATATATATATATATATATATTTATATACAGAAAAGTAGCTAAAACAGCAGTAAACACAATTCAAATGCAGTGCAAGCTAGCACACTTGAGTATGTAGCAATGTTAGACCAAAGAGTTTAAAAATGCAATTAAATTAAAAATGACTAAAAGCAAGTGCAGAAGGAGTCTGTTAGGTAGAATGAGGTAAAGAGATGGGACTGGGGGGAGTGTCCCAGATCAAATCTACAGTGGGGGCGGGCAACTGCAAAAGCCTCCAAATTTAAACAACAACACAGTATGGGAAAGCCAACACCTTCAGCAGAGATCTGAAAAACTATATAGTGAAGCAAAAGTAACAGTGCACAACTCTGAAGTCAGCCAGCAATGATATAAAATTAGTCAAACAACAATTACCAGTACACAACTCTGAAGTGCCAGAAAAATATACTCAGCTCTGTATATCTCCAGATAGTTTGAGGAGCACTCTGTCAGGACACAGGAAGGCTCCAGCAATGATAAGCATTCACATGTTTTCTTAATTTCGGTATGAGGACAAAGGCTGACTAGAAAACCTTGGAAATACAGATGATACACGTGCATAATAGTCAGTATAGACTAAGTAGATAAAGGCCATATTCTAAACGAGTGAGGGCAGTGACCCAAAAGCTTTTCACAAAGACAGAATGCTGGTTCAAGTCACTTACTATTTCAGCGTGCAGTAATGAAAGAGGCAGGAAGATGTGCTGAAAGACTATAATCCAGCCATGGAACCAGCTACAACTGGGGACTCTTGTTACACCTGACAGCCATCCTGTAGGGCAATACATGCTGTCTCAAACCCTTCCATAAAATTGGGGCATCATACTGCAATTCCAGGGCATGCACTACAAAGGAATCACATTATGCACCCAAGGAGTATCTCATCATTTTGCAATGGTAATCAGAAGATAGATGATTGCGACCACATGAAATAGTTATGTGCACAGGTTTGTTTACACAAAGGAATGTGGCAGGTCCAGGTTACATGGAGGAATGCCTTTGAGGGGATTTGAAAACAATTAAATTAACATGAACTTAGAAAATTCTGCATTACAGTTGCATAACCCTGGCTCATAAAATTTCCTACAAGAAATCCTTAGGCATCTTTTTGATAATCTCTCTTGACATGCAGTAAAAAATAAGCCTCTGTCCCTAAAACCATTCCATCCTGAGATGTTGCATAAATTACATAATTGGTCACTAAGTAAGATAATGGCAGACAATAGTGACACAGGCAGAAGATTGTTCAGGTCATAATAATGACAGCCAATGAGAGACACAATCAGAAAACAGGGCACTAAGTAATAACGATATCCAAACAATGATACAGGGAGAGCAATGGTCACTAGTTAATAATGACAGCCAGTGAGAGACACAATCAGAAAACAGGACACTAAGTAATAACGATATCCAAACAATGATACAGGGAGAGCAATGGTCACTAGTTAATAATGACAGCCAGTGAGAGACATAGAAGACTGGTTACTAAATAATAATGGCAGTCTATGAGAAACATGCATAGAAGTTTTGTCACTGGGTAATAATGATAGCTAATGAGTGACTCAAACTGAAGATTCACTTCACATTTGATAACATAACACAGGAATCAATCAGGACTGTCAAATATTGTTCCATAAAGCAATCAACACTGCAGAACACATGCAGATGGTAACACAGAGTGAGATTGCATGTGACTGTTGGAAGAGAGACAGAACATGAATAGACAGGTAGGCAATCAGACAGTAGAACAGAAAGCGGGTAACTGGTATTGATAGGGACAGTACTGGCCAGCTGGTTAGTTATAATAGTAAATACAAATTGTGGGAAAGATACATTTCCTTGTGCTGTGTATATATAAACTTAGGGAAAAGGAAACGAAGGTAGAAGGAAAGCCAAAACTGTCAGTAACACACAGAAATCAATCCCACACAAAAGTGCTTGTTTTAGTGTCCTAGTCACAGTTTTTGCCCCTGAATGCAGTTTATATATATTAATATGTATATCTGTAATGAGTTATTCTATACTTTTTAAATACTTTCATGCCACATTATGCCTTTGGTCTGAGTTGTGACTGAAAAAGGTCCATGGAGCCCACTGACCTGGGTAATCATGAACAAATAAATAAAAAATATCATGCTCTGGATTCCTTCCACAACTGACATTTAACCCAACTGTCTCCATTTACATATGAAATATATTTGCTTCACAGAGCATGCACTAAAATTGTTTATACAGAGTGTGCACTAACAGTATTTGTTTACTGGGGAGAAGCACTGATCAAATCTAACTAATTGTAGGTTCGGCCTGGGTTATACAGTACAATGAGAAAAGAATAATATACATACATACATAGATATGTCAAATTCAAAGTAAACTTTACTGTCATTTAGCACTACACATGTTTAGCCTAAATGAAATTTCATGCATCATCTCAATTCCTGAGATTACAAAGGAAAGTGAAACAACACATACAAGTAGAGGAATAAAGGTAACTAACAAATAGAATACTACTCCCAGTACATGCAAGAAAGAGCAGAGACATTTACCAACACACATATGAAAAAAATACCCTCTCCTGAGTTAAAATAACTACCCTATTTACAGTAAAACAAAACACACTACAGACTGAAATGCCTATTTGTCTAATATTGCACCTGAGTGGGTTAAATAATACTGACTATGGATATAATTAATAAATATTGCACTTACTTGGAATATATGTAAGTATATAATGCACAAATAAAAAAAATGACTTATGTGTCCAGACCCCTGGGACTAGTGCCCTAATCACTGTAGGATAGAAACTGCTACTGAATCTTGTAGTCCTGCAGCAGATGCTGCAATATCTCCTGCCTGATGTCAGATGCTTAAACAGTCCATGCGCAGGATGTATTATTTTGCTGGCTTTCGGATGCTCCTTGCAGAATAAAGATGCTGTGTCGATGAAAGACAGGGAACCTGTTATCTTCTCTGCAATGCTCGTCACTCCTTGTAGCACCTTCATTTCTGTAACTGTACAGCTTCCAAACCACACTGTGAAGTTGAGGGTGAAGATGCTCTCTATTGCACCTCTATAGAAGGTGGAGATATGAGGAGAAAGCTTAGCTTTTTTCATCCTTCTTAAAAAGTGGAGGCATTGGTCTGCTTTCTTGACCAGTTGGCTGGTGTTTCCCAACCATAAGAGATCCTCTGATATGTGTACACTCAAGAATTTCATACTCTTAACACTCTACACACTCTCACCATTGATCCCGAGCACTTGGTGGTTTGTTCTCCTTTTCCTGAAGTCAACGATAATCTCTTTGGTCTTCTTTACATTCAGGTCAAGGTTGTCTCCCTCACACCAACTGATCAGAGATGCCACCTCCTCTCTCTATGCCCTTTCACCTTCATTTGTTATGAGGCCCATGACTGTGGTGTCATCGGGAAACTTGATGATGTGGTTGGACTTGTGCTTAGCATAGCAGTCATGGGTCAGGATGGTTAATAACATTGGGCTGAGAACACATCCCTGTGGAACCCTGATGTTAATCGTGATGCACTTTGATGGGTTCTTACCTGAACACACCCTATGTGGTGTCTCAGTCAGGAAGCCCAGGATCCAGTTACAGAGATGTTTACTGATTCCTAAATATGCCAGTTTTTCTATCATCTGCATTGGTACCACCATATTAAATGCAGAGCTGAAGTCTATGAACAGCATCCGTACATAGCTGTCTTTGCCCTTTAAATGCTCAAGGGAGATGTGTAGTGCTACTGATATGGTATCAGCCGTGGATCAGTTAGCTCTGTATGCAAACTGCAGAGGGTCAAAATCAAGAGGTAGGCATGATGAAAGATGCTTTTTGATCAGCCACTCAAAACATTTCATAACAGTGGATGTCAGAGCGACTGGTCTGTAGTTTTGGGGCTGGAGGGAGTGGTTTTCTTAGGTAGTGGGATGATGTTAGTTTACTTGTAGCATGAGGGTACTTTTGCCATGGCAAAAGAGGTGTTAAATATTTCCTTGAACACTATGTATAGCTGATCAGCACAGCCTTTTAACACTTTGCCCAGTATGTTGTCTGGGCCAGCAGCCTTCCTGTGGTTAACTCTCCTGAGGTCTCTTCTTACTTCCTCTGTGCTGAGGCTGAGTACAGAATCCTTCTCATCAGTGGATAGCTTTAGTCCCAGCATGTTTCTTTCCTCAAATCTACCAAAGAAGATGTTCAAACTGTCTAGGAATTTGATGCTGTCCTCACACTATGCTGACCTTATTTTGTAGTCAATGATCTCCTGTATGCCTTGTCATAGCCTCCTTGCATATTTCATGTCTTTAAAGTGGCTCTGTACCTTTCTCCCATACTCCCTCCTCAGAGTACCTCTTGCTACACTTAGGGCTGCTTTGCCCTTAGTGCTGTAAGCTGTGTTTCTCTACTTCAGAAGCTCATATACCTTAGGGGTGAGCCATGGCTTCTGGTTAGCTCTAATAGTGATACTCTTGGTATTTATTACCCCATCAATACAGTTTGAAATGCATGCCATCACTACCTTAGTGTATTCATCAATGTTCAGATGCTGACTCACTGTGGCTGCCTCCTTGAACATATCCCAGTAGGTTCTTTCAAAGCAGTCTTGGAAGGCTTCCAAAGCCCCATCGGACATGTAAAAAGTCAGGATATTTGCTCTGTAGCTCACTCATATGATTGCATAGTTTATTTAGATCCCCAGTGGTATTAGCACTAGGTGGGATATACCCCACTGTTACACTGACCCCATTCAGCTCCCTGAGCAAGCAAAATGGCCTACATTTAATGAACAGGAACTTTTATGTTCTCACAACAGTGTGATAGTATGATTTCACAGTTGTTGCACCATCTTTTGTTAAAATAGATGCAGACTCCATCTCCTTTCCACACAGTGTATGTTTTCTGTCTGCATGAAACAGCATAACATTTTCTAAGTTTACTGCACTTATCATTTATCTTGTCATGCAGCCACACCTCAGTAATCAGAAATAAACAAGCATTTCTCACCTTGTTCTTGTTGGAGAGTTCCAATCTCAAGTAGGCCATCTTGGTATCCAGTGATCCCACATTAGCTAGCAGTATAGTTGGTAGTACAGGCCTGTAGGGGTTTAACTTTACATTGATACCTGCTCTACAACCACTGATAGATAGATAGATAGATAGATAGATAGATAGACAGACAGACAGATAGATAGATAGAAAAATAACTGATGATTTACAATGCATCCATGGTACATGGTCAGTATACAGATTATTGGCAAGAATTAGAAAACCAGAAAGAGTAAAAATATATAATAATATTTACTTTAGGTCATGTAAGCTAAAAAGCCTTAAACCAAAGTCTCTTCTTCAACATAGTGATGGTGCAATCTTCTTTAATTTTAAATAGAATGTCTCTGAATCTAAGATAGCAATGACCATCACAAATATCAGATTGTATTTCTAATATCTGTATGTTTTTCAGTCATCCATCTGTATTATGCCCTAAGGTCGTTCTTTGATTTGTAATAATTTGCATTATCTTATTTTTTGTTGACAGTGAGAAAAGATGCACAGTTACACAAAAGGTCAGATTTTACTACACTTTGTCCTACAACATCTAAAACACGCAGGTACATACGTTTGTTCCTTGTTTTGTTGGATCTTATCATTACTTGTTCCGCATTTTGTTAAGAAAATCATTTTTGGAAAATTTTTAATTATGTCTGCGAGGCAGAAATTGGTGTAGTAAAACAGTTCTGTTGTTTCAGTCTCTTAACAAATCCTTCAGCTTAGTGGCAGTATCTGTAGGCTTACTAACTGAACAATTACTTCTACTTAAATTATTACTTAAATTATATATGTGCTCTTTATGATTGTTTCTTTCTACTTGACTTTGACCTCATTATTGCAAGTCCTTTGTGTCTCTGATAAATCTTTGACCAAGATGTACGATCACATCACTTGGGCAAGTAGATGCATCGTATATGCTTTGCATTTCTCATTCATACATGCACATATTTATTAAGGCAGACACGATGTGTCATGTTTGTTATCCACATCTTATTTGTACAGATACATATTTAATGTAGCAACCAGTACAGTTAATATTTTTGCTAATAAAAACATTGTTCTATATTATGTCATTTTAAATGTTTAAACAATTTCTGCTAAGTGAACATGTATTTTAAAAATGTTGCCATTCAATTATGTTATTTCTATAACGTATTCATAAAGAACTTTTTTATTTTCTGTTGGCATTGGGTGGCTGTGGTGGTGCACTGGTTAGCATTGCTGTCTCCCAGCAAGAGGTTTTCCAGTTTGATTCTCAGCTGGGGTGCCTTCTGTGCAGAGTCTGAATTTACTCACTGTGGTTGTGTGGGTTTCCTCCCATATTCCAAAGACATGCAGAAGGTGGATTGGATACTCTAAATTTGCCATTTGTGTAAGTGGTATGAATTAACTACTAAGGCAGAGCTAGTCATCTGGTGGTATAAACCTTGGCTCAAGATAATTGTCACTGTTGAAATGATGTCTTGGCCCCATGTGTAAAAGGGGGTTGAGGATGGATGGATGGATTTACATTTTCAAGCAAAATGGTACTAAGCTGTATGCAGATATCTTTTTCTTCCAGAAATCTGCATTTTTGCATTTGCAGATTTTGATTGCAGCTTTGTTTGAGAGTGTGACCCTGTGCTTCCAGTCACTTTTACTGACTTATTAGACGTTGACTTTGATTAGAATTTTTTTCCTTACATAACCATTTTTTATAATCCTGCTGCTATTCAGAGGCTGAAAATAATTTTGAAGTTTATTTGTACTTATTTTCTGGGGTAGAGCAGTGATTTTCATGGACCGCCTGGGAGCAGTGTCTGGTTAGGAAACTTGCTAACTCAGTTAGACAATGGAGACTTAGGAAATCAACCCTTGTACCACCCTTGAACCACAGGAAATGGCTCATTAACAACTCCTTAATTCTCTGAACTAACAGCCAGACTCCTCTAAGCCAGCTGAATTCTATTGTTCTGTATATCAATTAACAATTTTCTACGACACTGTAAAAAAGAAAAACATGCTAAATGAACTTGTTATGGCAACATTGCATACTTATCGATACATTTACTTGCACCTTTTGGTATGGGTCGTGCCTGAAAAAGGCCTGAAACGTGCTAGTGTGCTTTACTGATCAACAAATAAATTATAATTTAACAATAAATAAATATTATTTATTTATTTATTTACATTTGTTTACCAGGAAATTCCGACTGGACACAGGCCCTTTTTCAGAGGAGGCCCGGGGAGAAAAGCTCCACAGAAAGACATGGTAGATGGAAAACAATAACAATCAAGGTATGTATACAGTAGAGGTGATCATGACATGGAGAAATACAGGAGCAGATTAGGTACAATCGAGCAGTAAGCTCTAATTACAACATTGAGAAATAAGAAGTAAAACACAGACCTACAAACTTTCTAAACAGTAACTAGATAACAATAATAGCAGACTAAATGATAACTAAATCCTGGAAGGACTAACAAGCAGTGAGTCATCTTCAGTTTTATAGTGATAGAGGGGATACTCTATCTAAAACTGGGAAAGGTAATCGGGGTTTGGACAAGGACAAAGCCAGTGAGAATTTAGGTGAGAAGAAGGAAGGGTAGTTATGGTAGTGGGAAGGTTGTTCCAAAGCTTGGATATAGCACAGGAAAATAGTGCTTCACCTGCTGAGTTTTTGTCTTTGGTGACCTGGAGTAGATTTTTGTTGCAGGAGCGTAGTGGTCTGGAAGAGTGGTAGGGCTGGAGAATTGTATGGAGCGATGGGATTCGGAAAGGGCGGTTTACTAGTTTATGAGCAAAGGTGAGTTGAGTTTGGTGTAGGAGTTGTGGGAGTTGAAGCCAGTCAAGGTCTCTAAGGGAGGCACAGTGGTGGCTGTGGTAAGAGGCACCAGTGGCAAATTTTGTGATTTTATTGTAGTAGGCTTCGAGTTGGTGTAGGTCTGATGGTCTAAGATTTGTAAGTATTGGTGATGCGTAGCATAGGGTGCAAATTAGTTGGGAATTGGCGATAGAGATTCTTTCTGGTTTGGTGAGGTATTGGCAGCTTCTATATAAGGCACACAGTTCTTTGTGAACTTTTTTTATTGTTAGTGATATGTGGGTGTCAAAATTGAGATTATTGTCAATCTGTACACCAAGTAGTTTTGTGTGAACTGTTGGTGAAATGGAGGTATTATCCTTGGCTTGAATAGTGAAGTGTGGGATGTTTGGGGTAGATTTGGAGGATTGGAAGATGAGGAGTTTGGTTTTATTTGGATTGAGGAGAATCTGGGCATTAGACAGCCAACTTTCAACTGAAGAGAAAGATTCTTGGGTGATCTGTTAGAGTTCTGTTAGAGTTGGGGCTGAGCAGAGGAGGGTGGAATCATCTGCATACTGTATGAGGGAGGCACATTTGGTGGCAGTGTGCAGATTATTGGTGAAAAGGGAGAGAAGTAGGGGGCCAAAGATGGAGTCATGGGGATCCCCGAGAGTGACAGGGAGATGAGTGGATAGATTGTTGTCCCAGATGACTGATTGCCGGCGGCCTTGTAGATAGTTGTGGAACCAGTGTGTGGCTGGTGTGGAGAAAGAGAGGTCATATAGAGCAGAAAGTAGTAGGCTGTGTGACACAATGTCAAAGGCTTTAGAGAGATCTAGGAATACAGCAGAGGAGAGGAGGCCATTGTGTTTGTGATGGAGGATAGTGCTGTTGAAGGAGAGGAGAGCAGTTGTCGTGCTGTGGTGTGGTCTGAAACCATGCTGGGTATTGGAGAGGAGGTTATTGTTAAGGAGCAATTTGGAGACCTGTGAGTTGATGCATTTTTCAAGTATCTTGGAAAGGGGGGAGAGGATGGCAATGGGCCGGTAGTTGGAGAGGTCAGTGGAGGGGCAACCCTTGTGGAGGGGAAAGATGTGTGATATTTTCCATAGCATGGGTACATAGGATTCAGATATGGAGTGGTTGATTAATATGGAAATAGGATAAGCTAGGACATCAGCTGCTATCTTTAGGTATTCAGTGGACAGGTAGTCGGCTGTTAGTTTTGTGGGTTTGAGATTTGTCAGGAGTCTTTTTATGTAGGAGGTGGGTACTGTGGAGTGAAAGAAGATAATGAAGGGTGGTTTTGGGTTGGGTGAGGGGGGAATTACTGTAGGAAAGTGTTTTTTGTTCGGGATAGAATGGATTCTGTGAAGTGTTTATTGAAAGAATCAGCAATGCTGCTGGTGGAGAGAGGGGTGGTTGGTAGGGGGGGGTTGCTTACTTTTCCTGGGCAGAGTATAGAGTTAATTGTAGACCAGAATTGCTTAGGGTAGTTTTGGGAGGAGTTTAGGGATATCTGATAGGAAAGGGCTTTGTCTGCTTTTACTTGCTTTTTGACCTTGTTACATAGTTCAAGGAACAGTTGCCTATCTTAGGGGTTTTTAGTTATGTGCCAGCATTCCCATGTTTTATCAATGGTTTTCATAAGGCCCCTAGTGTTTTTTTGTAGCCAGGGGAGCTCTTAGTTCTAATTCTGGTGTTTCTCAAGGGTGGCACGGAAGTTAAGGATGTTGAGGAAGGTACTTTTAAAGAAATGGACTGCTTCATCTAGATTGAGGTACTTTAGAAGTGACCAGTTTACATTCTGGACAGAGGAGGTGAAGGAGTTGGGGTTAAAATTAGCTTTTTTTGTGAATAAGTCTGTGGGTAATGGGTTTGCAATCATTAATGTGATTTTTTAGTAGGAAGGTTTGGGAATGGTCTCTGAGGGAGTCAGGTAAACAGCCTGCTAGGTAGGTGTGAGGGGCTTTGTTAACTAAGACCCAGTCAAGAATGGTGTGGTTGAGTTTTTTATTGATCTTAGTGGGGGGTTGTATTAGCTGAGAGAAACCATGGAGATTTAGGTGGAGGGCTGGGTGGTTGCTGTTGTAGGATAGCCAATTAATGTTAAAATCCCTGAGGATGATAGTTTCTTGAGGTAGGGAAAGATTGGCCCAGTCTAATAGGTTTTCAAGGGGAGGTATATTTTGGCCTGGTGGGAAATAGCACCCTATAATGTTGATTGATTTTTTAGGGTTTAATTTGAGGGTGGTGTAAAGTATTTCTTCCTTTTCAAACTGGGGAGCTGATTTGGTGAGTATTTGTCTATTGAGGTGGTGTTTGTACAACAGTGCCACACTTCCTCCTTTTCTGGATAGTCTGTCCTTATGGAGGATGTATCTAGGTGGGAGTATTTCCTCACTTTTGATGTAAGGTTTGAGCCATGATTCAGTTAGGATAAGGATGTCGGGGGAGTAGAGGCTTATGTAGGCATGGAGGTCTTGGAATTTATTACAGATGCTTCTGATGACATAATGAGGAGGTAATTTGGGATTTTGTTGCTTGTGATTTGGGTGATGGGGGAGTTGGTTGGAAGGGGGTTTGTGGAGATGTTGGTAATTGTGGGACCAGGGTTGGGGTGCACATCTCCGCTGACAGCAAGTTTAGAGAGAGTGTTGAGAATATGTTTTATATATGCAGTATAAATGTGTTGTATTTTATGGATATTTTGTGTTCAAATGTGGTGGGGTTTGATAATTGAGTGGTTGTACTGGGAGGAGGTAGTTTGTGGTTGGGGTAATGAAATTATGTAGTGGGTGATTGAGGGGAGTTGATGTGGGAGTGCAATGGAAATGGTTGGGGGTTATGACTGCGGCTGTTTGGTAGAATGTAATGTAGGCAGGAATAGTACAGGTGAGGATTACAACAGTATTACATAGTGGCATGGTTTCTTGGGGTTAGGATGTGAGATTAAGCAGGTAGGTGGGTAATAACCAAGTAATTATATACACAAATTACAGTGCAGCCAAAATTGTAAAATTAATATCATATTACATCAAAAAGCATGTAAATCATTTAAACAAAGATAGTGCTGCTTTGTATCTATAAAACTTACCCAGGAATTCAGAAACATTGCATTCACAATCTTAGCCAAGCTCGTACTGTCTACTGTCTCTTCTTGAGCTCCAAGGTCCATTAACAGTATATGCGGCCAGGCTAGTGAGCATGAGGAGCAGTTCCTCATCCTGGCTCTAGTAGGGACCAGCAAGAAGATAATGTAGGACAAAGTTGCAGGCTCAGTGAAGTTTGAGCAGCTGTAATAAACTTTGATCAATACATTATTGGGCAGGACTGCAGGTACAAAGTGGTGCACTGCAAGGCCACTGATATGATCCATAGTGTCACCCACAGAACAGAAGTCATGGCACCTGAAAGTAAAGCAACAAGTGTGGGCCACTCACTGTACTACCTCTCGTGGACACAGAGAATTTCCTGGCCTCTCTGAAATGGAGTACCATCTCCACAGAGTCCCACAGTTTGGTGCAGTGCTGGGTGTTAGGGCAGAGCTAGACAGGTCCTGAAAGTATCCATTGCAGATACCCCCAGGTATGCAATCCTTTTTCAATGTGTCAATACCTACAGGCATCTGTATCCCATAGGCAATAGGAAACTTTTTAATCTGTCTAACCTACAGTATATATCTGGGAACTGATGTCCACATCCATCAGCACAAAATATGGCCATAACTATTAGTTTTTATCATGTAAATTTTTGTAAATCTCAGCTGCATGTGCACTTCTGGTGCTGGGTCATACACTGAATATTTTGTGCTTTAGTGTATTCACATGTGATTCTTTACCTGGTACCACCACTGTGGAAGTGACCGTGCTTGATGTTGGAGCATCTGCAGCCTCTGATAATGATACTGGGGATGAGTTGGCACAGTCTGGTGGTACAGAGCATGTGCTTAACAGAGATAATCTGACCAATGCTTCACTGACACAGAGCATGGACATAAGCTCTATGCCTGTGGATACTCAGGCTACCCAGACATCAGAAAGAGAGGACAGGTTGATGGGAAAAGTATCAATCAGGGAAGTGTGCCTCCAGTAGACAGATGTCTGCATCTGCCACTAGCACTCATGGGCAGAGAGGTCCACAGAAGAAGCTAGTAAAGGAGCTCACTGGAGATATACTTACAACCCTCCCTGTGAGGTTGATGCGTCAGTGACTGCATCTCAAAGTATGTGCAAGGTTATTGTGGAGACACATGCTAGCACCATCATAGTCAATGCGGATATAGTGGGGGTAATCCAGGGTGTGTTTAATGATCTATGGGAGTGCATGTCCCATATCAGCCATTCCATAAATAGTCTGAATCACACACTGAAACATGCAATATCTTCTCTGGCTCTCATATCAGGGGCCATCCACGGATGTTAGCCAACATGGATGTGGACAAGTGAGACCTTGCTTCTGCAGTGCGAGCTCCTGCACAGCAATATCTATAATAGAGGTGTCTAGTCTACTCCCCAGAGAGACCGTCCATGTAGTTATAGCCATCACCATTCTGACACATTTTGTAGTAAGTGTCACTCAAGGTCACATAGCACAACAGCAACTAGCCAGGGTCATGGTACATCCAGTGCAATCCTGGTAGTCAGCTCTCATAAGTGAGGTCATGAACATGATGCTGAACCTTATGTCATGCATGTCCTAGAACTGTCCAGCAGTCTGAGCCACAGTGCTATTGAGCCTGTGCCCCTACAGACCCATACTCACACCACCACAGCTGCCAACACATCATACAATTCCACTGTCCTGGTCCTTCGTAACTATAACCCCCCCACCCCATATGGGTACTGACATTTCAGATAATAGCACTTTTTACTTTCATATTCTTCAGCACTCACAATCACAGACTTCCGTGTTAAAGACATGCCCTTCTGCACTCCCTTCTCCACCTGTGCAAATGATGATAAATGTGCCCTGCCCTTGCACATTGTTATTTGGGTTATATATGTCTGTTGGACAATTTGGCCAACCTATGCATAGGTATGTGCAGCCTGGTGTTGGTTTTGCATGCATCATTTTTACTGTATGTAAATGTCTACATCCTCCAAGATGGTGTCAGCCAAACAAGTGACTGGTGCCAGAAACATGGCCTCAAGCTGAATACAAAATAATGCATTATGATTCATCATCCCCTTTGGGGAGAATGATGTCCCCACAAGTTATCACATTAATAACAATGTCCTATGCACACAGTCAGTCATGAGGGATTTGGGCACCCAGACTGATAGCAACCTGACTTTTGACCACCATGTTGCTTCCACTGTATGGAAAGCTTTCTACATGGCCCACCTCATAAGTAAGGGTATCTCATCCAGGGACAAGGAAGTCATAACATCCCTGCATTCTTCCCTTATAAGCCCCATTATTGATCACAACTCCCCATTCAGCATGTACTTCGCAAAGCACATGCAGCAACTGGACAGACCACAGAGATTCCTCACCAGGAGAATCCAGGGCCTCAAAAATCTACCAAACACAGATAGGCTAAAAACCCTATCCCTCTACTCTGTTTCATACAGACTCTTCAGAGGTGACCTTTGTCTGGCATACAATGTGATCTCAGATCCCACTTTGATGGGACTACTGCATATATGTAAGTCCAGCTCCACTCAAGTAACCCACACATGTGACATCAACCTGGTCTGTGACATCAATAGGACTTATTGGCAGGATAAATTTGTTTCACAGAGACTCCCCCATCTATGGAATAGACTCCCTCTCCATGTCAAGCAGAGTACCTCTTTACCCCTTTTTTAGTGCAACCTGGATAACTGGATGGAAAATAAAAAATATATCCCTGAGATTCACCCGTGTCTCTGCTGGACAGGGACATCGGGTGCTGATTTGTCTATGCATGGCCTAAACTCTTGGCTAGGCTTATAAGGGCCTCAGGGCCAATAGCCTAGTAACTTCCTATGATCATATGTAGCATATCTGCTTACCTCTTGTATACTGTGTTGTAAAGCTATAGGCAAACTGCTGCCTCATTGCTAGTGCCATGACATAGTGTGACCACCTCTATTGGGCATGATCATCCCCTGCTGCTGTGTCCTCATCTGACTCCTCATTTGTCTCAGCGAAGCCTCCACTGTCTGTTGTGCTGGGAACTGCTGACATTGCAAGTCCCCACCTTGCTCTACTGCTTTCTAAATTTAATATAATGTAACACTGTATACACAGACAATATTTTTGCGCTTGTGACAGGGTCATTCTGTGGGGCACCATCAAATTAATCCAGGCAGTGAATGTCTGCTATCAGCAGCCAAAAACATACCCTATAATGTTTCTAGTTTGCAACTTTGAATGGTTGCACCAACTGTCAGTTGGATTTTATGGATTTCCTATGGGTGTCATGAGCCAGTTTCCAGGCCAAGCCCATCATCATCAACAAGATGCACCTGTATGAAATAATTCCCTTTGAACCCTTGCTACAGGATACAGGTATGCAGTATGTGGGAGATGTGATAACTGCCTGGGTAGCCTGCACATATATTGTAGATTATACCATATGCATTAAAGACCACCTTCCAGCTAATGGACTGATACCATTTGTGGTTCATGTACCTTCTTTGCAGCTCATTAGGTGAGGACATTATTTTAATGTGGGTAGGATCTATAACTCCCTGTACCTCAGGGAAATTAGCTATATCACAGATGTTCCACATGCTGTTTGCTTTCTCCTCTAGGGTGTGTGAGAACCATATATGCTACCCCATGCTGAAGTACAGCACTGGGAAAACTGATGGAATATTCTCAAAGTAGATGCCTGAGATACTCCTGATGTCCACTGCAGGTTGCTAAAATGTCCCTGTAGTTAATATATACAAAGCCACACGTACCTTGGTATCAACAAGGATTAGTATTCCATGACTCCCTAAAAGGCTGCTGATTGGGCTTGCAAATTTCCACAATATTGTGGATTTCTGAATTGCACACAGCCTAAGCTTTGCCACTCACCATGAAAATTTGTTTAAATCTGGTCCATCTTTTCTATTACATTGCATTATTTTTTTCAACTCATCTTTCAGAAACATTTTACTACAACTTTGCTTCTTCAAGTTATAGTTTTTTTTCTTAATAACTAGTTCAAATGTCATAATCACATAATCAAGACACACCTTCTAAAATGTTATCTCAGCCGCAACAAATGTATCAAGATTTTAGCTAACCTACTTTTCAGCACACTCGAATTATTTGTAAGAGAGGCCAGAATGAAGTACAAGAAATAACTTAATTCATTCTCTTTTCATTGTTCTATACTTTCTCAAAGAGTAGAAAAGTTTGTCCCCTTGGAGTTTTGGAATCTTGTCGAATTTATCAAGTTGCTTATAGCTATGAAGGTGTTAAACAGAGAAGTGTCAAGTATGTACTATTTATAAGAAGTAAATAATCTGATAACAATGTAGCACTCTTAGTTTTAGTTATTTGCTTCCAGGATTAATCAGCAGTAACATTTGCTGTTAGAAAAACATTTTCTGGGAACTAAGGAAGAATGGAATTGGTAACCTTGGGGTCCTGAAATATGTGGCCTACCATGACACTACCTTCTTTCTGCATCAGCACAGAACAGCAAAACGATGCTCATGCTAAATTCAATGATCATAACTGTCAATGAAAAAACAAACAATTTATGGTCATGCATGTGCTAACAGCAGGGTTTGTGAAGCTATTTTATGGATTTCACATTAGAAACAATGTATGTTGCAGCTGGATTCCTTGAGTATATTTTTTCAAAGTTTGCTAATTCATGTTGAATTCATGAGGTATTACTGAATAAAACAATAAGCAACAGGTGCACAACATAGTTCATTTTAATAGCACTTCAGTTAGTATCATCTAAGTTAAGAAAGAAAAGGTCATACAAATTGGATTTCATGTATTTATAAGAACACAGGTAATGTGTTTGCAGTATTCAAACCCATGAAGTAGTATATGTCAGTAACAAATCAGCCATATCTAACTGAACCCTGCATAAGAAAATTATTCCTGCCAGTGGGTTTCTAAAAGAGAGGCAATTTGTGTGTTGAGTTGTAACGTATCTGTACATAACTTTAATAAAATAGTACATGCAACCCTTATCAGATTACCAATATGTGAATCACATGGCCTTTTCACCTGTACACTCACTGTTACAACTAGTAGCACAACACATGCCCCAGGACTCAATGAAATCTGTGTAGGCTCCATGTAGACCCTACACAGAATGTATCCATATACACGGCCATGGTTCCTCCTCGGCAACACGCTATACATATTAATTATAGCTCGCTGCTGAAGTAGATCACAGTAACACAGATATTGAATCCATGTAAGCAGCAGCACAGAGGGTGTCCCATAGTTGTGGACTGTCCAGAAAAATTCTGGACAGTTGTTAAGCACAGTACTATACCTTTTGGCTTGTTTCCCTGGACTGAAAGGTGAACAACAGATTTTACTACATAAAATTGCAATTTTACTATTTTTTTTTTACATTTGTTTGCTGTTTGCGCAGTGTTGTGAAGTGCTTTGTGATGCTGAGCAGCACTTATACATATACAGCAGACAACTGGTATATATCTAAAAATAGAAACCGCATGTAATCAATTTAAACTTTTGTTTTTTTACTGCTTGCTTGTGAGGCACGGTGCTTTGTGATGCCGAGCAGCATTTATACAATTCCAGCAGACATCTGATATATATCTAAAAATAGAAACCCGATGCATTTAATTGTTGTAGTTCTGAGGTGCTTAACAATGTGTAAATCATCACAATGAAGCTGCACACAGCTAACAGGCACCTCAGTAGTATATGTGCAGATATACTAGTTCTTTTCACTATCCAAATTGCTAGATAGGGAGAGTCATGACTTTCAGTGTAGTAGATCCTGGGTTTGAGGTCTGAGCAGTCATACTTTTTACATTATTTGCCGTGAAAATGTGTCAGGTGATTGAAACATCAATTTAATTTAAAATTTAAAAAAATGTTACATTGAGAAAAGCTGCATGATGCTAAGCAGCTCTTAAACATGGTCAATGATCTATTCCCGTTTGTGCATGTGAGCTTGCTTGATGCTAAGCGGCACAGAGCTTTTTTTGAAAGCTGCAGCATGACGTGCAAGGACAGGAATGCAACCTATATAAAAGCCAACAGGAGGGAGTTTCAAATCATTGTTTGGAGTCTTCACTTGGCTCTGGATATGCCTGGTGCTGTTGGAGAAGGAGTGTGCTTTCGGGTGCAGAGATGAGATGTGCTGGAGTCCAGAATTTTTGTTGGACTCCTGGTTAAGAACTGTGAATCCTGGCTTCTGCAGGGTGACTACCAGGGCTCAGAGTGCAAGTCTGAGGCCTGTGATCAGGTGGCCAGGGAACTTACTACTTGCTACTGGTAGCCCCCACACTGGAGAACAGTGTTGTGACAACTATGACGATCTGAGGCATTGGAAGAAGGGAACTTTGGACATCTGGTTCCAAGAGGCTAGGGCTGGGCAAACCCACAGATATTTTGGTATTTTTGTCAGTAATTTAGAAATATACAAGCTGAATCTGTGCAATGCTGGTATGCATAATGGTTTGCTTATGTTACCATGGCTGCAGAAGACAGGGCTTGCAATGTCCAGTTGCATGCAGGGTGTCTGGCCAGGATGAGGAAATCATATGGTGAGTAGAAAAACATCAAAGTAAATAACTTAATGCATAATGTAATTATACAAGAAATTATTTACAAAGTTTGCATTCTGGGACATCTTAGGTCTTTATGAATGTGTCACTGCCTATCTGAAATGGTAAAGCAAGTAAGCATGAAGTGCTGTGTAGTATAGCATCCAAACATCAGTTAGTTTTGGGGACTACCTAAATTAAGACTCACTATTCTGGTCTGCTCATTGTCTGAAATATGCTGTAGTCTGCACTCAGTAAATGAACAGGGTATATGGGTTACTTATCAGAAGTCCTACACAGCCATCCATGGTCTACATGCCAGAGATGAAGAAACATTAATCAATAAATTGTAAAGGGTGATGGTGCTTTGATATGTATTCTTGTCAATGATCTATTCTATTCACTATTCTTGTATTCATTGCATGTGTGTCTTAATCTGACACCAGTTGACTGTTAAATGTAAATGAATAAAGAATGTAGCCACACATGTCTGAAAATGAATGTAATCCAATACCCAGAGTAAGGTTCAAGCCTGTGTTCTGCTTATTCTGTCTGAAATAATGCTGTATATTCCACCCAGTCAATGAACATGACATATGGGTAAGATAACTGAAGTACTGGACTTCTGTCCCTGTGTCTAAATGCCAGATTTTAAGGAACATAATAAAGTTCAAAAACAGGATTGTGCTTTGCTAAGTAATATTTTCAAATAAGTTTTCATTATTCCTGTATTCACTGCATGTGTATTCTAATCTGACACCAGTGAACTGTCACATATTAACTAAGAAATAATGCATCAGCAAATTTCAGCAATGCATGTACTACAGTACCCAGTTCAGAAAATTTCCCCGAAATATGCTATACATAGCACTCTGTAAATGAACAGGGTATATGGTTAGATTAACAGATGACCTACACAGCCATACATGTGCGCAACTGCCAGATTTCATATGAGATTACTCATTACAGTGTGAAAGGAGATGGTGCTTTGATAACTGCTGTTTTCAGCTAAAGTGGTCATTATTCACGTGGTCACTGCATTTGGTTTCCAGTGTGATACCACACACAGCTATGCATGTGTAAATGTAAGATTTCACGCAAAATGTTGCAATAAAACTCAAAGGAGATGGTGTTTTGAGAATTCATTATATTAAAATAAAGTGCACATTATTCCTGCAGTCACTGCTTGTGGGTTCTAATCCCATGGCAGCCAACTGAAAAATGACCAACTGTCTAGTGTATTTAGTGTACATGAACATACCTCTCAACTGTCATGCTTTTGAAGAATGCAATGACTAGTGACCCATATGACTGGCACTTGTTAGCAGGTATATGACATTGCTTGAAATCCAATTTATTGGCAAATTCATTTTCAGAACGCCTTGGTACTAATGTATAAGCACACTATGTAAAAAAAGTTCCCTGTAGTTGTGTCTGTGTACCACCATTTGTTAGTGCTTGGCCCATACTGTCCCATGCTAACAGGTTGAGAGCTATGTACATGCAACATCAGCTATACAATATTTGCAGTCACTGTACTCACAACTGAATTTGCACATCTGTAGAAGTATGTATTAGTAGTCTGTGTAGTAATATTACCTGCAAAGTTACTAATTATATTTTTCTCACTCTCCCCACCACTTATCTTTAATTTATTAATGTTATTTATTATTATGATTTGATATTAATATATTATTTATAACTAACTGTTATGTTGACCTTATGTATCATTTCATGTTGCTTTGCTGTTAAAATACTTTCCTTTGTTATTGTTGTGTTCCACCGTATATTCCTTTATATTTCTTTTGATTAATTAATATTATCTACAATTATGTTAATACTAACATTTGTTTGGTTATGTTTATTGTTACCTTATGTTTATACTTAATTTACTACAGTGCAATAAGGTAGGCAGGTTCCTGGTGATCCACCTACCTTGGCTCCCCTGACTTTGACACCGGGGTCCAGCATGTCTGGGCTGCAGCCTAGTGGTGCCCCCTCAACAGCCCCTGTACTACCTGCAGCATCGGGTAGTTTTGCCCCACTGGCTGGGGCTGGGCCCCCCTCTGGGAGTGGAAGTGGAGAGGGTGAATATGTCACCTGTGAGGAACTGCCAGGCATGGAGAGTGAGTTGCTGCACAGAACTCTCAGTGCACACCTATGCCAGATGGAGAGAATGCTGTCCATCCTGGTGGGGCAGCCAGGCCCTGGATGCTGGAGTCCACCACTGCCTCCACAGGAGCAGTGAAGGAGCAGTGCTGACAGTCCCAGAGGTGAGGACTTGAGTCGCACTGCTACAGTATGTGATGTCCATGGGACTGGGATTCCATAACACCCTCCCCATCCAAGATGTGCACCCCTCTTGTGTCACACATCAACTTTGTCTGCTGTCTTCTCTGTCTCCCAAAGCTTCCTCACTTTGCCAGCTTACCTCCCCCACATGTACTTATGTCCCTTCCCCAACATTCCACTCTCACCTTAAAAAAAAAAGAAACTAGGTACCTGTCCCCAAAAATAAAATGCTCCATACATATCTCATTTTCATACACATGTCAGCTGGACAACTTAATTTGGTCCAATTGGCTTGACATTCCACTTCTGTTGTCCTCACCCCTCTCTCTGGGGTGACAGTCCAAACTGAGCTAAAAAATCTGCTAAAGTGCATAGTTGTTGCTGTACAAGAAATATATAGCTATGGTTCTTTCCTACACCCTTCCTGCACATCCCTATCTGCCTTTCGATATGTTTTTCCCTCTGTTTGCACCCCATTTCACAACTGTCCTATCTCCCCATTTTTAATTTCTTTAAACATATTTTGCATGAAGCTGCACAATGTGCAGAGTCACTAAGCTCAGCTAAATGGCACCATATTGATATATGTGTGTCAAATAATAATAATCACATTCAAAATGTACACCTGCAACCTATTTTGAACCCAGGACCATTGCACCAACCCACCAAACCACACAGTTGTTAATTAACACATGTGGTTTAAGCACAACATACTAATTGCCAAGTGACCATCATTAATCATATTTAAGCAGGACTGCACATTGCACAGTGTTGCACACATTTGCTTAAATAGTAATGGAAAAATTAGAGTGTAACTTGGAGTCTGGTATAGGAATACATCACTAGAAAGCCAGACACACAATAATGGATGTAAGTGAGGTCTCTGACAGCAGGTAACTGTGCACCTCTATCTGAAGCAGTTAAAAAATACACCTGCTAAAACTGTAATGGAAAAATAGGTGTTTAACTAGGACTGCGGTAGAGAAATACACCCCTCTAAAGCCATGTATATAATAATGGATGTAAATGAGATATGTAACAGCATGTACATGTGCAAGTATATGTTGAGAAATAGACCTGCTGTAATACTGGCGTAGTAGCTCAGTATGTTAAATGCTTTGAAAACCTTAATGTTTGGTACACAAGGCCCTGGGTTCAAATCCAGTTGTGTGTAACATTTAAAATACACGTATATGTCCATCACCATTGTTAATTCTGTAATGACTGACTGTGCCATCAAGTATTTATTTCCCCAAAGTATTTCAAATTTTATGTCTGCTGTTCCTTGATGGAAGTCAAAAGCCTGCAGATAGGACCACAATTCACATTTGCCTATTACAACACAAGAAAGTGCATATAGTGTCAGGTCATGCTTTACTATGCATTCACAGAGGATTTTAGGTTATATAATACAAAGGAGGCCCAGTAATATCCTACTGCAGCACATCACTTGCTACTGATATTACAGATAAGCACAGCTGTACAACTAACATACACATATGTAGGTCATGGTAGTAACGAGGGTTGCCAGCACACATGTTCTAGATGACTACCGTAACTTAACATATGGCTTGGCAGTTGTCCAAATGGTTGTCATACTGGTAAATGTACCCCTACAGTGTTCAAGGACACAACATACATGTTGTCTTTTATTACTCTGTTAATAATACCTTTGGCTGACATACTTACCTTCAACACATACATCAGTATCCTGTGGGATGGGTTCCTCAGGCTCTGGCTATAAACCAAGGCTGCCACATGTCGCACTGTTACTCATTCTGCAGCCTCTATCACTATGCTTATTGCCTGCAGTAGCAGCAGCTGCAGCCTGAAGCACACATGTGTATGTAATAATTATGTACTACAAACATCCTCTTTGTGCTGATGTAGTATCTGTACCCCAGCATTTCCACCCCATCATATCAGAAAGGGGATGGATATGGATGCTATATTGAGGCCTTGTATCACATTCAGTAGTTGCATGTGATTACCTGATTACACTGCAAATCACCTGTGTATGCTGCAATCAGCAGTACTCAACCATAGATTGTTTCCGAGGTAATCACCTGCTAATGACAACCATCTTAAAATGGCAAACTGCTAGAAAAAGGTATGACAATTACATTATATCGTGAACTCATTGGAACAACACTTGTATATCTGTATCTCTCAAAAGAGGAGTATTATACCCCATCAGGTATGTAACCTTTTTTTTTCAACATGATGCCAACAAAAGAAGTGTTATTATAGTTAGGGGGAATGCGGATTACATCAGTAAGCCTTTCTTACAACTGTACCAGTAACATGTCATTGATCTACAGCTGTGAAACACCTGCAGAGGATGTAGAGTACAGCAAGGGTTTAATGCTGTCTGTTTACTAGGGACACAGGTCTCCTTGATACTTTTATTGACAGTTGTAATACTAAACAGCTATGTTTTGGCATTGAACTATAGACATTTGTTGTGGGGGGGTGCTTCCTGCTCTAGGCCATACCACAAGTGGACTCCTGTATTGGGTGTGTGATTGTATGTGAGTATCTGTCATGGCACAAACAGGTGTAAATCACTATTGCTACTATCCTAGCTTCCACTAAACCCTTTGCATGACTGCTGCACTGTTGCATATGAGATGTGTACCCAAGCGGGGAATACTGATAGCCTTCCTTAATTGCTGTATCTGTACAGACTGTGTACCCACATGTGTGATCTTGACATGTGTTCTCATTAGTTTGTATTTCAGGTGTTAAAATGCATGCCAGACATCACCCGCCTTTCAGTGAGGCAGAAAATGACCTCATTATTGAATCATTATGTCAACACTACCAAGTGCTGCTGTCCAGAGGGAGAGCAAATGGTCCATAACATAAACACTGTGGGGCATCATAATCAAACATATGATCAGGTGTGACACTGTGCCACAGATATGATAAACTTGGAATGCAGAAGGGCAGCGGTCATGGCCAGGGATCATCAGGTCACTGGTGGTGGGCCTACAGTGGAACAACCTCTGTCAGCCAATGAAGAATTCCTGGTGAACCTTGCAATGCATGATACCTTCCAGGCATCAATCACACCATATGTCATGGATGTTGGAGCCACCATTTCCATGCAACAGGAGCATCCAGGTATGTTTATTTGAATCATCATTGGAATACTGTAGCATTTAGCGTGTCAGGCTGTATACTGTTTTACGTGAGTGTTGGGTGTATTATGGAGTGGGGGGAAGCAGGTTATGGGGAAGCAGAATACCTGGAGTTGTAAGCTAATGCAGATTGTGACCCACATATCTGTTATCATAGCAGCTTATGTCACTGGGGGATATTTGAACATACTACCTGTGTTATACTGCAACATGTGGTGCTGTTTACAGTCCATCTCCCTCAATTGTTTTTCAGGACCATCAGGACTATGAAGAGGGTGTACCCCTGCTGCTGATAAGCACAAAACATTTTTTTCACAGATGTAGATTTACTGCAAGGTATTCGCTAAAGTGTTATCCTAGGCCTGTTGGTTGGATACATGTTGGTTGGATACATGTACAGTCTGCATGGTTGTCAGATGGGGAGATATGTTCTGACTGTACACACTGTGGTCATACCTAGGCCTTGTAGGTGTGATCACAGTGATTAATTGCAGAATATTGACAGGAGTTTTCAGATGGCCATACCTGTAAACTGTGCAGAGTTCTGCAGAATGTCAACAGTGTACATAATTTATGTATTACTCATGACAGTGTGGTTTAAAGAGCTGTTATTCTGCAATATTTAAACAAGTAGGTTAGAAATTAATGACTTCAGGTCTTACTATATCAGATTGTGGGTTGTACAAGTCTGTAATAGTGACAGCAGTGTATACAGCTTGACATCTATTCAAACATAGTACTGCAGAGCATAGTAGTGCAGGTATTAATGTGATGCTTTCCCCTTTATATCACAGGTGACCTGGGAGGTTGGTTGTTGTCCCCTCCACAACCTGAAGTCAGTGTCTCTTCAGACTGTGATGATGATGGTGGCCAAAGTGAGGCACAGCTGGGGCTTGCAGGGGCAGAATCTGTCAGAGGTTGACATCCCTCATCTGCCATCATTGTCACCGTACATACCCATTCCCCTTAGGCCACAAATATTGGAAAGTTGGAGGGTGGGGACATTGAACAGGGAAGTGTGGCTACTATGGCTGCAGTGAGTGTGGACACTGGCCATAGCCAAACAGTTGGCGAGGTTCCACACCAGCAGATTGATAGATGTGTTTGTAGGAGGCCTCCTGTCCCTCCACCACTTGTTGTAGGTGTCTCATTATGTGTTATTCGATGTATGTTTAGGGTCATCATGGAGGCACAGGCACATTCCAAAAGGAACTCCAGATGAATGCTCAGGGTAATGGATGCAGTACAGTCTGACATCCGTGACTGCCTCCATCATGCTGGTAATGCCCTGGATTGGTTGACTAATGCAGTGGAAAGACATTGGTCTGAGAAAGATGGCACATTATCTGTCTTGGGATACACACTGACTGTGATGGAATGTCTGGTTGGAGTTGAGTGTCGGACTCATGGACATAGGTCAGCATCTGCTGAGAGTCCACATGGCCATGCACAATAACACTCCTATAGTGACAGTATATCCAGCGCTTCATATGGGAGTGTGCTGTCCAGACCAAGACATGGCAGGCCATGGGCTTGTGGTCCTGGGCTGTCCAGTGGAGGACACAGTCCCAGCAGACAGCAGTCACCCTAAGGAAGTATCCCTGCATCTGAACTCAGGCATGGAGGTGCCAGTGCAACTTTTGGCAGAGCCAAATCTCATGTTTGGAGGCAGAGGTGATGATCTGTCAACTCTACCATGCATGCCTCAAAGCTGTCCAACATACATTCACATAGGGCTAGCACTGATCATGACTGTGTGCATGCAGATACTCACACACCACTGTCACGTTCAGGTGACCTACACACACACACACACACACACACACACACACACACACACACACACACGCACACACACACACTGCATTTACATGGTCTGTCCTGCCTGCTCCCCTTTCCAACTCACACAAACACACACACACTTGACAACATTTTGTTTGAGCCTAGGCCTCCTGCACTCCCATATAACAACCTGTGCAAGTGATGATAACTGTGCCATATCCCTGTCATCAATCTCTACATGTCTGATGCACAGGGTAACTATCTAAAAATATATTTATTTGTGTCATCCATTGTTGCCATTGACATGCTACTTTTACCGGTGAGTCACACACATTGTACGCTGCCATTTCTAATGAGTAAACCACATTATGGTGTGTACAGTAGGTTGGATGCTGTTGTAATGGCTGTGTAGTCACACAATGAAAGGTGTCTCATGGCATTGTTTATGATTAACTTTCAGGATTGTGCAAGACACAGCTATGGGTTCACATCTACAATACACCCATCAGTGTCAGAGCACAGGATGGAATGACAGCACAGAAGTAAAATGTCATCAGAAAGGTAAAACAGTATAGGTACATGGCTACATAGGTTCATATGTGTATAATAGACTAACACAAAAAGGGATGTCTTTCATCCTAGCCATGAATCCCTAAACTCTGGCAAGGTCTGACACCCTTGATAACTGTAAGCAGGGTTTGGAAGGTGACTTATGGACAATCTGGGTATGTGAGATGAACCATCTCCACTTTACCTGTGTCCATTAGAGACAGTTGTCCTAAAGCAGTTAGCATTTTCGTGTTTCCTATCCTAATCGTGTCACTTGCACATGATTTGCATTACAGCAGAACTGTGCATCACATGCATGGGGAGCCTGTTACATATTGTGTGTACTTTCTGGGTTACAAACCTGTCTCTTGGCATGTTCTATTTATAATACAGTCAAGGTGTAGGTGTGTAGGACAGGTAACTCTCATGTTAGTCCTTATATTCAGGAGGTGCACAGTGGGGTCTGACACATCCCTGTATGGCAAGTATGCACCTCCCCTCCAAAGCATGTTGTACACATTCAAGGCAGAATTAATAAATGCAAAGATGAATCTGTGCATGCATGGGTATCCAGATATTCACTGCACAGGGTGTCTACAGACAGTGTGCTTGAGGCTGTCAACCAGAAGGGTGTTGCAGCATGACCCTAATTTTGCTGAGGTTGAACAATGTCACATTTTTGGGTATGGTATTGCGACCATGCCTAATAACAGAATTACGGTTAATGCAAGTATCACATGCCTGGTAAAACATCGTACTCAATCTAGCATGTTATGCCAAATTGTTGGTACTGTTTTATCTTAAGGGTGACAACATACAGGTGATAAGATGTAAAATTTAAGCATCTGCCAGGCCACTGCCTAACCATAGCCTGTTGTGATGCATGCTGATGAGATAGGGAAAGTGTCTTCGACCTTCTACTCCTACTTCACACAAACATAAAGTGTGATAGATGTGATGGCACTACAAATCATGAATCCATTCTCTCTCGCACATCAATCAGTATATATTACAGTAAGCTGGTTTCCCCATGCACAACTCACATCCTACTCCACACAAATCCACGTCACACATACCCATATGTGTGGAGGGCATTACCAGACAAATAAGTACACACCAGGCACCTCAGAAACCCAGACACAAGCCTGCTACACATAATCATGCCTCTGCAGAACACAGTACACACAGTGGCTCACACACCACTGTCTCACAGGTCAAACACTCAAGGCAAAACACAAAATCAAACATATGACTCATAGGAGATTATATCATGAGACACATTGATGTGCCTCTCACCAGGATACAAGCGGGAAAGATCACAGTCATTTTTCTGTGTGATGCCAGGATACACCATATGAGACACGCACTCACATCTGTCAACATCAGGTACTGTTATGAGTACATCATACTTCCTGTTGGTGTGTATGACTTGAGGCATACCTGTCTGGACTGTATGCAGTGACATGACACAGCTTACAGAGTATGTGTCTCAGGCATGTATGCTCTTGGCCTTCAGATGTATTTTACCTTCACCTAGGATGATGTCTCAATAAAAAAAGGTACATGAGTGACTTCAATAATTGCCTCAGTGTGTGGTGTCTTCCACAGGTGCTGTGACCATTGCATTCCCCTATCCCCACTACATGTACACCAACACATCCCCACAATCTGTCCCATACCTTGTATCTCTAAAGAGCAGAAAGTAAATTGGGGTCTCTTTTATATGACAAATACAGCATGTATTGAACTTGCTAACATTCCATGCTGCATCCTATATGGGATTCACCATGGCTTACTACAGCCATTGGGAACTGTTTGGAATCATAGTGTAACCACTGGCTGCATCAGTGCTGACCGGACAATGGCCACTGTTATCCCCCTAGCACAGAGGTAGTGCATCCACTGACCATGGGACATATAGATCTAGTAGCCAGCTAGCCATATTTATGAAGTCATGGGGCAAATCTTCATGGACCTTATCAACAAAGATGTAGGTCAATTACAAACACTTGACCCCTACACTGTTTGGATCTGTGAAAGGGGATCATGTGTGTTAAACCTGGTGGACATCTATGAGTCATTCACCAATGACCTGGATGGGGGGCCTCTGTGCATATAACCACTGGGACCTAGTCAAGTCCTGTGACACTATCAGCCACTCAGGCATCATTGACAAAACCACGCAGCTAGCCATCAACAGTAATATCATTAGGTAGATCACTAAATGGTTCAATGATAGAACACATATTGTGAAAATGGGGGAGTCCAGCTCCAATATCAGAGCTGTATCCAGTGGTGCTCCACAGGGCTCAGTCCAGGGTACTCTGCTGTTTGGAATCCATTTATCTGAAGTACAAACACAAAGCAAATGTCTGTGGCTGAGAAGGTTGTTTGATGCCTGCAAGCCAGTAGCAGTCATAGAATCACCAAATTATGACAATATCCTGCATGAGGGTGTCATATGAACATATGCTTATTGCCAGAATCATGGCCATAAACTACATACAAATAAATGTAGCATCATTCCTTTTGGGATCAGCAATGTTCCTGCTACATAGCACATCAACAGTGACACTTTAGGTACATACTCAGGGGTAAGAGACCCGATGACACAGGTTTACACCTACCATACCCTAGATCACCATAGATCCACAGTGGTAAAAAGGCCATTACATGTTTCTCGTGTTATAACTGAGGACATTGCCACCCACATAAGATGTACTTATAACCTACATATACTCTTGCCCATCAGACCAATATTTGCATGCAATGGCAAGATTATGTACCTGAACAATCAGTGGTAAGTGCAGAGACCACAAAGGTCCCTCACAAAGAAAATCCAAGTCTGCAGCATCTGTCCTATGGAGTTCATCTAATATCAGTATCACTTTAGTCTGTCATACAGATTACTCATAGGTAATCTCTGCCTTGCATATGAGGAAATCTCTGATTCTGCTGTATTGGAACTGCTACATATCAGTGTATGCAACCTTTGGAACAGAATACCAATTAATATCAAACAGAGCACCTCATTGGCCCTCATAAGCTGCATTCTGTAGAATTTTATGGATGACCATAAGTTCACCCCAGGAATTCTGTTTGTGTCTCTCTTGGACAGGGGCTATAGGTGTTGATCGTGTAAATAACAGTAAGAACTTGGTTAAGATTGTAAGGGCCCTAGGGTCATTTGCATAGTAAAATTCAGTGCTGCTATTATCCCATAGGCTGATGTAAAATGCTCTAACATCCACACACACTCTGACTTGGCTACAGTGAGTATAGTATTACTACCAATTTATGTTTACAAACTGCGGTGGTGGTGCTGCGGTAGCACTGTCACCTCACAATAAGATGTTGTCCTGTTCGATTCTCAGCCAGAGCGTCTTCTGTGTGGAGACATGCGTGAATGGGCGTACCTTCGTTGAAGGTTGTGTGTCAGGGCTGGCAACTTGGCATGTAAAAATCTACTGCCAATCATTAGCGGACCGGAGTTCTGCTGTGGTGACCCCTAACCAAGAAAAGCCGAAAGACACAACAACAACCAATTTATGTTTACAGAACACTGCACTGCACACACACAGCCCAAGTTTGCTGCAATGAGATTAGAACCCCTACATAACTACTTTTACACACTGAACTTAATGCACATGCCACGGCTTAGGTCTGACAGTAAGATGTCATCAGGTACTGTTATACTAGATGACATCAGGAGGCCTTGTAGGGACAGGTCTTTGGAGGCCTGCATCACCTGCTATGCCCAGAAATACTGCAAAACCCTGCTTCTTTCTAAGTCAGTGTGGTTGTCATATGCATTTCATAGGGTGATGCACATACAATCACACCAAGTAGGCTGCAGTGAGATTAGAACCCCTACCTATGTAGTCTTACACACTACAGATGACAGTACTTAACGTACATGCCACAGCTTAAGTCTGACATCAACATGGCTGCTGGTAGTGCTATGGTAGATGATATCAGCAGGCCTAGTGGAAGACATGAGTTTGGAGGC